>NC_068444.1:26811931-26856931 GCF_023373465.1 Oncorhynchus keta | reverse complement strand
AGTACTGCACTGCATAGTGAATAGTGTGCCATTTAGGACACATATACTAGACTTTCTGTACTTAATAGACAGAGAGGAAGGAGAAAAAATACACTGGTTATTCTGTTGTTATTTTTTTTATAGAGGAATGGAGGGTGGAAGGGAGGGAGGGAAGGAAGGAGGGTAGGGGAGAGAGAGAGAAAGAGAGGAAGGTAGAGGGAATAATATATCTGGAAAACAGAGAGAGAGAATAATACCCCCCTCTCAACTATGATTAGGAGAAGTTTTCCTCTGCTTGGCATTGCCTTGATTAAATCTCACATTTTAAAAAGGCTCTTGTGGCATTGTGATATGGAGGTACAGAACTAAATGAAAGGTTGCCATTTATCAGCTCTGATTGCCTTATTGAATCTGGCAAAGCTTGACCATCAGCCGCGCCACTTTGCTCCGCTTCTCCTTCCCTCTCTCCTTCCCGCACTTCCTCTCTGTCTCCCTCCCTCTGTCCTTTCATGAAATGAAAGAATGAAAATAAAAGCCACCAGACTCTGTCTCTCTTTTTATCCTGCCATCACTTACCGCACATAAATATATCAGGCAATGAATCCCAATAACTGTTTTCCTCATTGTGGTGATCAGCACTCCCTTCCAGTAAGCATTGCAAATAGATGCGGGCTCTCTCTTTTTATTCCTCTGTGGGCCTGTGTAACAGTCAAGGCCGGATGGTGATGGGGGAAGTATAGGAGAGTTATCAGGGCCCTGATGCATTTGGCACACGCCAGACTCCCGCTGCAATCCACTGACTGATGAAAGGAACCGATAAGTGAATTGGTTTCCTGCAGTGGGTGGCTGGGTGGGAGGGGTTGGGGGGGGGGTGAGAGCAGAGCGAGGAAGAGAGACACACCCGGCTTCGTTGTCTCAAAGTGGTGGCTGTGGATAGGGGGTGGGGATAGGCTGGGTTGTGTTGATGTGGTGAGGGGGGGAGGATTGTTCACAGGGGGAAAACTGTTAGAATCGGACAAGAGGAGTTATTTCAACTGGTTGCTTCTAGTAAGCAGGTCTAGGATCATGTGATGCTGCTTCCTGTTGCATCCTGTCAAGTTGGTGTGGTCCATAGGGTCTGATCCAGGATAAGTCTCAGGTGAGGTTAATGCATTAACCTTCCTGCAGAGGAAAGGAGACTGGCCTGCATCCAGTTTAACATTAAAAAGTGGAAAACACTTACAGTGCATTCAGAAAGTATTCAGTCCTCTTGACGTTTCCCACATTCTGTTATGTTACAGCCTTATTATAAAATTGTATTAAATTGTTGTATTTCCTCATCAATCTACGCATAATACCCCATAACGACAAAACAAAACAGGTTTTTGGAATTTTTACAAATGTATTTTTTCTAAACACTGAAATATCACATTTACATAAGTATACAAACCCTTTACTCAGTACTTTGTTGAAGCACATTTGATAGAGATTACACCCTTGATTCTTCATGGGTATGAAGAAGCTACAAACTTGGCACACCTGTATTTGGGGAGTTTCTCCCATTCTTCTCTGCAGATCCTCTCAAGCTCTGTCAGGTTGGATGGGGAGCGTTGCTGCACAGCTATTTTCAGGTCTCTCCAGAGATGTTCGATCGGGTTTAAGTCCGGGCTCTGGCTGGGCCACTCAAGGACATTCAGATACGTGTCCTGAAGCCACTCTTGCGTGGTCTTGGTTATGTACTCAGAGTCATTGACCTGTTGGACGGCTTCTTTCCCTTGATCCTGACTCGTCTCCCAGTCCCTGCCACTGAAAAACATCCTCACAGCATGATGCTGCCACCACCATTCTTCACTTTAAGAATGGTGCCAGGTTTTCTCCAGACTTGACACTTGGCATTCAGGCTAAAGAGTTCAATTTTGGTTTCACCAGAGCAAAGAATCTTGTTTCTCATGGTCTGAGAGTCTTTAGGTGTCTTTTGGCAAACTCCAAGCGGGCTGTCATGTGCCTTTTACTGAGGAGTGGCTTCCGTCTGGCCACTCTACCACATAGGCCTGATTTGTGGAGGGCTGCAGAGATGGTTGTTCTTCTGGAAGGTTCTCCCATTTCCACAGAGGAATTCTAGAGCTCTGTCAGAGAGCCCATCAGGTTCTTGGTCACCCCCCTAACCAAGGCCCTTCTCCAGCGATCACTCAGTTTGACCGGGTGGCCAGCTCTAGGAAGAGTATTGGTGGTTACTAACTTCTTCCATTTAAGAATTATTTGAGTCTCATAGTAAAAGGTCTGAATACTTATCGAAACAAGGTATTTCTGTTTTTTACATTTTTAATACATTTGCAAAAATGTCTAAAAACCTGTTTTCACATTGTGTGTAGATTGATGAGGAACATTTTTTATTTAATCCATGTTAGAATAATATACTATACTATACTATACTATACCATACACATGCTGTACTATACACCTACTGTACTATACACCTACTATACTATACAATACTATACACCTACTGTACTATACACATACTGTGCCATACACCTACTATACTATACTATACTATACTATACTATACTATACTATACTATACTATACTATACACCTACTGTACTATACACATACTGTGCCATACACCTACTGTACTATACTATGCTATGCTATACTATACTATACTATACTATACAACACTATACTATACGCCTACTGTACTATACACCTACTATACTATACAATACTATACACCTACTGTACTATACACATGCTGTACTATACACCTACTGTACTATACAATAATACACTATACTATACACCTACTGTACTATACACCTACTATACTATACAATACTATACACCTACTGTACTATACACATACTGTGCCATACACCTACTATACTATACTATACTATACTATACTATACTATACACCTGCTGTACTCTACATCTACTATACTATACTATAGTATACACCTACTGTACTATACACCTACTATACACCTACTATACTATACACCTACTGTACTACACACCCACTATACTATACTATACACCTACTGTACTATACACCTACTATACTATACTATACACCTACTGTACTATACACCTGCTATACTATACACCTACTGGTCCTTCTGTGGCTCAGTTGGTAGAGCTATACACCTACTATGTACTGACTGTACTATAAAAGCACCTAAATGGCATATATTATTATTATTATATTACTATACTATACTATACACCTACTGTACTATACACCTACTATACTATACTATACACCTACTGTATTATACACCTACTATACTATACTATACACCTACTGTACTATACACCTACTATACTATAATATACACCTACTGTACTATACACCTACTATACTATACTATACTATACACCTACTGTACTATACACCTACTATACTATACACCTACTGTACTATACACCTACTATACTATACTATACACCTACTGTACTATACACCTGCTATACTGTACTATACACCTACTATACTATACACCTACTGCACTATACACCTACTATACTGTACTATACTATACTATTTTATACTATACTATACTATACACCTACTATACTATCGTATACTATACTATACATCTACTGTACCATACACCTACTATACTATACTATACACCTACTGTGCTATACACCTACTATACTATCGTATACTATACTATACATCTACTGTACCATACACCTACTGTACTATACTATACACCTACTGTACTAAACACCTACTATACTATACTATACACCGAATGTACTATACACATACTATACTATACTATACTATACTATACTATACTATACACCTACTATACTATACTATACTATACACCCACTGTACTATACACCTACTATACTATTTCTGTCTTTCCAGCTTCAGTTTGAAGTGATTGTGTTAGCTATGTTATTGGCTAGCTCCTCTGAACAACAGTGTCCTGACGAGTGAGGACATTTTCTATCCCAGGCGAAATCGCGCCTTATTAGCTTTTTTTAATTGATGCAGCCAAATGAATGTAACTAGAAAACAGCTTAAACAAATGCGGCTACTTTGCTGTTCTTCTGGCTGCGCTTTTTGACACGACTGTAAGTTAGCGAGCTAGCAAGCAAGGGATAAGAACTTTGCCAGTATGGTAATGGAACATTTAGAACAAACGACTGTAAGTTAGCTGTAGTTGGCGAGCCAGCAAGCAAGGGATAAGAACGTTGCCAGTATTTTATTTATTTATTTATTTTTTTAACCAGGCAAGTCAGTTAAGAACATATTCTTATTTTCAATGACGGCCTGGGAACAGTGGGTTAACTGCCTGTTCAGGGGCAGAACGACAGATTTGTACCTTGTCAGCTCGGGGGTTTGAACTCGCAACATTACGGTTACTAGTCCAACGCTCTAACCACTAGGCTACGCTGCCGCAATGAAACATTTAGAACAAACGACTGGGTCGCGTCCATAGATACACAACAAAAATGACTGAACGACTGGGTCGGGTTCATAGATACAGAACCAAAATGACTGAACGACTGGGTCGCGTCAATAGATACAGAACAAAAAGACTGAACGACTGGGTCGCGTCCATAGATACAGAACAAAAATGACTGAACGACTGGGTCGGGTCCATAGATACAGAACAAAAAGATTGAACGACTAGGTCGCGTCCATAGATACAGAACAAAAATGACTGAACGACTGGGTCGGGTCCATAGATACAGAACAAAAAGATTGAACGACTAGGTCGCGTCCATAGATACAGAACAAAAAGACTGAATGACTAGGTCGGGTCCATAGATACAGAACAAAAATGACTGAACGACTGGGTCGGGTCCATAGATACAGAACAAAAAGATTGAACGACTAGGTCGCGTCCATAGATACAGAACAAAAAGACTGAATGACTAGGTCGGGTCCATAGATACAGAACAAAAATGACTGAACGACTGGGTCGGGTCCATAGATACAGAACAAAAAGACTGAACGACTAGGTCGCGTCCATAGATACAGAACAAAAAAGACTGAACGACTGGGTCGGGTCCATAGATACAGAACAAAAAGATTGAACGACTAGGTCGCGTCCATAGATACAGAACAAAAAGACTGAATGACTAGGTCGGGTCCATAGATACAGAACAAAAATGACTGAACGACTGGGTCGGGTCCATAGATACAGAACAAAAAGACTGAGAACAAAATACAGAACAAAAAGACTGAACGACTGGGTCGGGTCCATAGATACAGAACAAAAAGATTGAACGACTAGGTCGCGTCCATAGATACAGAACAAAAATTACTGAACGACTGGGTCGGGTCCATAGATACAGAACAAAAATGACTGAACGACTGGGTCGGGTCCATAGATACAGAACAAAAAGACTGAATGACTAGGTCGCGTCCATAGATACAGAACAAAAAGACTGAACGACTGGCTCGCGTCTCTGGCAACCGAACTGATAGAACGAACAACCAGCTGGCTGGGGAGCAACTGTAGTTTTGTGTCGGGACAATATCTTGTGGAAGGATGAAATAGTACGAATACATTCATACTTGGTGGAGTCCAAGAGAGGGACACTGAGTGCAGTCGGAGCCACAGTCTCCAACAGGATGACAAGCTATTTTATTTTCCATTTTGAGATCCACATGCCTTGTTAACTTGTGACAAAACACACAGCGAGAGATGGAGAGTTTCTGTTCTGGCTTTTGGTCAGGTGGAGTCCACGGTTTGACGGCTCTCAACTTCGTCTCGGGCCTAATAACACCCGTGCCAATATATATCCTCCAAACACTGGATTCTCGGGCATTGTCACTTAATTAGAACATGACCACACTAAGATATGCATACGTTCAGCCATTCAACCCAAACACCTTGGACACCACCAAACCAAAAGCCAGAACAGAAACTCTCCATCTCTCGCTGTGTGTTTTGTCACAAGTTAACAAGGCATGTGGATCTGAAAATGGAAAATAAAATAGCTTGTCATCCTGTTGGAGACTGTGGCTCCGACTGCACTCAGTGTCCCTCTCTTTTCCTTCCCTCCCAACTTTTTCCTCTCTCTCCCTCTATCCTCCTTTCTTCCTCTATCTATTCCCTCCCCTTTTCTCCTCTCTATCCCTCTACTTTTTCTGGCTACATACTGTCTCTCTGATTGCAGTCAATGTCCCTGTCTCTTCCTCTCTCCCTCCCTCTCTTTTCCTCCTCCGTACCAGACAGCGGCCCACTCACCTTCATTAGGCTGTGTCTCTGCATCTCTGCTCCCAGCCTTAATGAGAACAGAGAGCGAGCAAAACAAATCCAATAAGACAATGCAGGCAGGCGAAGCACAAACTAGGTTGCCTCGGCTGTGCTTTCCCATTTCTCCTCCCCTCCTTTTCTCCTTCCTTTTTTGACTAATGTAATTTATGCAAAGGGAAATTATAAATAGCATATCAATACCGACGCACTATTACGAGTTCTGGGCAGAGCAACACTGCTCAGCTGTCATGGTAAGTAGGCCAAACAAGGTGTGTGTGGGAAAGGCCAGGTGTGTGGGAGCGCCCTGACAAGTGAACTCCAGAACAGTGTGTGTGTGTGTGTGTGTGTGTGTGTGTGTGTGTGTGTGTGTGTGTGTGTGTGTGTGTGTGTGTGTGTGTGTGTGTGTGTGTGTGTGTGTGTGTGTGTGTGTGTGTGTGTGTGTGTGTGTGTGTGTGTGTGTGTGTGTGTGTGTGGCAGAGCCTGTCTACAGTGCAGACAAGGTCACCTCTAGATGGAATGAAATATAGAAGAAGGAAGAAGGAAGACAGACAGGGTAAGTAGTTTTGGTTGTTAACCAGCCCTCTCTCCATCCCTCACCTCCCTTCCTCTGAACTGGTCTCTAGTTCCATGGGAATGAATGTTTGGACTCAGAGAGGATGTGTGTTTGTTAACTGGCCCAGCATTATGTCTGCGGTGAGGTCCCAGGAAGATCAATCTGTTTTTTATCAGATAGGAAAAGTGGACAAAAATGATCTTGTATGAAATGACTCTCCATTCGCGCGGCGTCAGGATACATGACGGTCATAACAAATGTAGCTAGTTGTGCAAGGCGTTTTATTGATAAAAGCATAAGTAGCATATCACTCTTAAATGTTTGCTTTCTATTCTCCTTCGAGAAAACAATAAAGGGGGTGTGTCAGATTTCGAAACTCTTCCATGAAGGTAGGATGCACTTGTGCTTCCTTGCCAAAAGGAGGAAATCAAGGAGGGGAAGACTGTTTGCTTACTAAGGAATTGATACACTCCTTGATCACTCGACCACTTATCGGTTCCCGTGTCACAGAGGAGAGAGGACGGAGGACAGACTTTTTACCCAAATGAGAAAACCCCCTGATCGATTGATGAACCCCCCTCCACAGGCATGCACACTTCTCTCCCTGTTGTTTTGCCCTACTGACCACATCATCACAAATAGAGATGGGCAGTATTTATTCAACATGTATTTCAAATACTTTTGAGTATTTTGTCATTTGTAGTTCACCAGCCTGAACAATAACCCAATCTATTTTCTAACAATATACTTTCGAGACCTATAAATTCTATTTTTATGTATCATTTTTTATAGTAGTTCACAATTTTGTGGGCTCTTTTCACCCTACATTGGTATCAGAAGTCTGATGGCACTATGTGATGAGTGTCAGTAAAATGACTAATATGTGAACGTTAAAAAAAGAACACGTGCAGGGCATGCTGGGTATTATTCTAATGAGCTTCGCTCTGAAACAAGGCCAATAATAATACCCAGTGTGCTTGGCATTTGTTCATTTTTACATAAACATTTACATTTCAGTCACTTAGCAGACACTCTTATACAGAGCGACTTATTCAGGTAGTTTACAAAAAAACACATCACAGAGATTTTTTTTATTTTTTATTTTTTATTTCACCTTTATTTAACCAGGTAGGCTAGTTGAGAACAAGTTCTCATTTGCAACTGCGACCTAGATAGCAGATAGCAAGTAAAACATTATTTTCTTTTTTCTATTACTAAGAATGTTTTAGTATTTAAGGCACCTATTTGAAAATGTATTTTTGTATTTTGGAAATACACCCCCAAAATACATTTTTATCTAGATACAATGCTACGCAAAAGTATCTTACATTCTGTGTTGTTACATTGGTCTGTCAGGTATTTTGTATTTGTCATAAGATGCTTTTAGATGAATCGTTTCCCATCTACATGGAAAAATGACTTGTGTCATGCACAAAGTAGATGTCCTGACCGACTTGCCAAAACTATAGATTGTTAACAAGAAATTTGTGGAGTGGTTGAAAAACGAGTTTTAATGACTCCAACCTAAGTGTATGTAAACTTCCGACTTCAACTGTAAGCTCACACACTCCACACACTGGCAGAGATCCTCATATTAAGACTGAGATGAATATCATTAGAGCTGCTGAGAGAGGAGCCATGAGAGAGGAGCAAGAAAGACATGGAAGGAAAGATAGGAGAGTCCAGGTGAAAAGGAGATGTTGACAGAGAGGATAGAGGGAGAGGGGAGAGAGAGGGGGCCAGGGTGTATAGGGATGGTGAGATGGTGGAAGAGGGAATAAGGCGGCATGGGTGGTGCCTCACAGCTTTTTTAATTAGTCGTTTTTCAAAGAGGAGGAGATCAGAGTGGGAAGATGGTGCTTTGTAAATAAACTCACTATAGAGAGAGAGAGAGAGAGAGAGAGAGAGAGAGAGAGAGAGAGAGAGAGAGAGAGAGAGAGAGAGAGAGAGAGAGAGAGAAGGAATCTTATAAAAGACATCTATCTACTGTATCGTAATGGCCTCCGAGGCTAGAGTTCCCTGCCTGATGTCTTCACACATACCCTGACACTTATCCAGAGGTCCGTCCTGAATTCCTGTCACCCTGGCCTAGACGCTGTCTCTGGGGAGGGGGAGACCATTTTATATGACACAGCAGGAGCGGCTCTCACTTGACTCTGTGTGAATAAGCACTTTAACTGAGGGAGCGAGGGAGAGATGTGACTGAGGTTGTGGTGTGGGAGACATAACACCGAGGGGAAATGTATGTGTGAATATATAAAGTCCTGACATTCTAGCTACACATTTGTCTCATCTGCACACACACACAGTATGTGGGTTATTCAGTGAATGAGAGCCAAACCTCCCAAACTTAGATTGCATTTCTCCTCAGTTGGGAAGAGATTCCCAGTGTGCGCACACACACACACACACACACACACACACACACACACACACACACACACACACACACACACACACACACACACACACACACACACACACACACACACACACACACACACACACACACACACACACACACACAGGTCTGAGCTGTATCAGAACACCCCAGAGTTTATGGGTCAGTGTAGATTGACTAAGGATGACCAAGCAAAGCTTTGGGTTCTCATGCATGGACCAGGGACTAAGGTGTGAGAACTCTGAGAGCAGCCCAGCATTGTGTACTCTCTATGGGGCTAAGCTGAGCACAGTATGGGGGGGTCTCTGGTTCTGGATGGAATGGAGGACTGGGAAACAGTGGCTGTCGTTGCCAGTTGACTGAGCACTCTCAGCCACTTGAATACAAAGATCAAAACCACAGATGGTATTCGGTGGGGAGGGGGGTGATCTATGTGTGTGTCTCCCCCACTCAGGCTGTGTATGTTTTATTTGATCTCAGTTTTGGGCTGGAATCTGTTAAATCAGGACAAATGGTTCCATTTGGGTGCATGGGTAAAGGATGGCGCCAGGCTGCCCTTGTGACACAGCAGGGCTGGATGGCTGGAATATGAGAGGGCACAGAGAGTAAGACCCAAAGCAGAGCCTATAACAATGTGCCATAGCAGTCTATCCACCCTCACCCTCGACCCCCTCTGCACTGGCATCTCTTTCTCGTTGTTTATAGCCGAGCCAACCTCAACCAGTATCCTTCTCTCCTGTTGTACTGGAAGATAATCAACAACCGGTTGATATGTGGTGCTTCTCAAATGGCACCCTATGTCACCTATATGATTTGGTGATTTTTATGTATTTTATTGTTATAGTATCGTGCATCTTCAGGATGCCTAGTCCACATGGGCTTGTAAGACACTGTATTTGCTGTAGCAAAATCTTCCAAGTGTTGGAGATGCAATTTGCAACCAAGAATACTTCTTTCCTAAATAGCCATTCAAGTTTTTCTTCGTCTATAACCCAAAGTAATTCCTATTTTCTTTGCATCGTGTTATTTAACAGTATAGCTCTCAAGTCACAATAAAATAAAAAAGTGCCATTCATTCTCCTGCACTACTTTTGACCAGAGCCCTCTGTATTAAATCATGTCTTAATCCAATTATTTTCATATGGGTCATGACAGAGTTGTTTCATTTTATTCCTTGTTTATTTGAGGATTTCCTTTGTATTTCCTTTTCTGCACCTCTGGATTCCAAGAAATGATCCTTCTACTGAATTCCTTCTGAACCTCTGAGTTAAAGTCTTTCAAGGTTTTGGACTCTTTCCTTATTCAGCATTTTTAGACACTCAAACCGCTGGGAAAATGAAAATGACTGTTGTTATAAATATACTCATCTGTTGTTGGTCCGCCTTGTGTTTTCCATCTATATTGGAAGGAAGGAGAGACTGAGTGGAGGATTATGTTTAACCCACTGTTGCCAGGCACTTTAGCTGTGGGCGGATAACAATGCAAGGATGAACTGAACTAATGGAACTGAGAGAAAGAAGGGAGTTAGCGGGAGGGAGGGAGATAGAGAAGGGGGGGTGAGGGAGAGAGGTGAAGACAACTAGCAAGTAGGAGGGCAAGGCGAATCAGGGGAGATGATTGGAGAAGCTCTTTAGAGTGACTGAGAGGAGGGTGAACCAGAGATCAGAGATCAATGCATCTATCCATCCATCAGCCTTAACTAAGCCCAGAAGAGAGGAGCTGTGGGAAGGGAACGAGGGGAGAAGCGGGTGTTCACTCCATCGTGTGTGTGTGTGTGTGTGTGTGTGTATTCTATGGGAGGTCACCCTCCATGGTCTTACCCCTTTAGGCCATAGCTATCCTTGTAGTCTGTCATTGTATCCCTCCATCCTGCCACTCCTCCATTCCTCCACCACCCCACAACCATTGTTATCCAGGTACTCTGGCCCTGGTGAGGTTAAAGAGACCCACTGTTCAGGGCAGCGATGAGGTTGATGTTGATGTATGAGCTACAGTCTTAGAAGAAAAATGGTTCCATAAGGGGTTTTCGGCTGTCCCCATAGGAGAACCCTTCTACATGGAATCCAAAAGTGGTTTTCGGCTGTCCCCATAGGAGAACCCTTCTACATGGAATCCAAAAGTGGTTTTCGGCTGTCCCCATAGGAGAACCCTTCTACATGGAATCCAAAAGTGGTTTTCGGCTGTCCCCATAGGAGAACCCGTCTACATGGAATCCAAAGGGGTTCTACCTGGAACAAAAAAGGGTTCTTCAAAGTTTTTTCCTAGCGGGACTGCTGAATAACCCTTTTAGGTTCTAGATAGCATCTTTTTTTCTAAGAGTGTAGAGTCAGGGATTGACATGGGAGAGACAGGGGAAAGAAGCCTACATAAATGGACTGAGTGGCTCAATTCGCGGTTCAGATGGTGTTAGGTTTTATGATAGTATGCCGTGCCGTTGACTGGGAATGAAAGGTCAAAGAGTGAAAAGGGATGTTTGTGTTGACTGTGTGTGCGTGTGTATGTGTGGGTAAATCAAATCAAATCTAATTTTATTTGTCACATACACATGGTTAGCAGATGTTAATGTGAGTGTAGCGAAATGCTTGTGCTTCTAGTTCCGACAATGCAGTAATAACCAACAAGTAATCTAACTTACAATTCCAAAACTACTGTCTTATACACAAGTGTAAGGGGATAAAGAACATGTACATAAAGATATATGAATGAGTGATGGTACAGAGCGGCATAGGCAAGATACAGTAGATGGTATCGAGTACAGTATATACATATGAGATGAGTATGTAAACAAAGTGGCATAGTTAAAGTGGCTAGTGATACATGTATTACATAAAGATGCAGTAGATGATATAGAGTACAGTATATACGTATACATATGAGATGAGTAATGTAGGGTATGTAAACATTATATTAGGTAGCATTGTTTAAAGTGGCTAGTGATATATTTTACATCATTTCCCATCAATTCCCATTATTAAAGTGGCTGGAGTTGAGTCAGTGTGTTGGCAGCAGCCACTCAATGTTAGTGGTGGCTGTTTCACAGTCTGATGGCCTTGAGATAGAAGCTGTTTTTCAGTCTCTCGGTCCCAGCTTTGATGCACCTGTACTGACCTCGCCTTCTGGATGATAGCGGGGTGAACAGGCAGTGGCTCGGGTGGTTGTTGTCCTTGATGATCTTTATGGCCTTCCTGTAACATCGGGTGGTGTAGATGTCCTGGAGGGCAGGTAGTTTGCCCCCGGTGATGCGTTGTGCAGACCTCACTACCCTCTGGAGAGCCTTACGGTTGTGGGCGGAGCAGTTGCCGTACCAGGCGGTGATACAGCCCGCCAGGATGCTCTCGATTGTGCATCTGTAGAAGTTTGTGAATGCTTTTGGTGACAACCCGAATTTCTTCAGCCTCCTGAGGTTGAAGAGGAGCTGCTGCACCTTCTTCACGATGCTACCCTCTACACTACTGTTCCATCGATGTGGATAGGGGGGTGTTCCCTCTGCTGTTTCCTGAAGTCCACAATCATCTCCTTAGTTTTGTTGACGTTGAGTGTGAGGTTATTTTCCTGACACCACACTCCGAGGGCCCTCACCTCCTCCCTGTAGGCCGACTCGTCGTTGTTTGGTAATCAAGCCTACCACTGTTGTGTCGTCCGCAAACTTGATGATTGAGTTGGAGGCGTGCGTGGCCACACAGTCGTGGGTGAACAGGGAGTACAGGAGAGGGCTCAGAACGCACCCTTGTGGGGCCCCAGTGTTGAGGATCAGTGGGGTGGAGATGTTGTTGCCTACCCTCACCACCTGGGAATGTTTTAATCATTGCTATGGGAACGACATCTTCAACGCATGTTCTAATAAACATTCTAATAAACGTTCTAATAAACTCGCACACCGAATCAGCGTATTCGTCAATGTTGTTGTCTGACGCAATACGAAACATATCCCAGTCCACGTGATGGAAGTAGTCTTGGAGTGTGGAATCAGATTGGTCGGACCAGCGTTGAACAGACCTCAGCGTGGGAGCTTCTTGTTTTAGTTTCTGTCTGTAGGCAGGGATCAACAAAATAGAGTCGTGGTCAGCTTTTCCGAAAGGAGGGCGGGGCAGGGCCTTATATGCCTTTGCAATGGGGTTTCAAAACTAGACAAGCACATACACATCTTTCCTTCTCAACTCCTCAACTCTTTTCTAGGAGGAGGATTTATTCCAAACGTTCCTTTACTCCCGTTCGGTTGACATCAGTATTAACTGATGCCAGATCCACTATATCACTTGCCCTGGTAGTGCCTACAGTTAAAGCAGCAGATAATAAACTTAGACAGGTCCGGAGAATGTATTATTTATGATCTTTTCCATATTACATTATCTTTTTTTACCAGGCTTAAATTACTCCCTAACTTGAGGCTGAGAGCTTGAGTCAAAGTCTACACACACATTGTCAATGCATGACCTGTCAATGCATGACCCATGCATGAGTGTGTGTGTGTGTGCGTGTGTGTGCGTGTGTGTTTGTCTGCATGCATGAGTGTTTGTGGATAACATTTGCGTCCAGGCATGTATCCAGCATGTGTGTCTCCAGTATGTCTTCAGGTTCCCTGTTTTCTCTCTCATCTAATTCTGACACTAATCTCCATCCTGTGACTCACCAGAGAGAGAGAGAGGGAGAGAGGGAGCGAAAGAGAGAGAGGTAGAGAGAGAGAGAGAGAGAGAGAGACAGAGACATAGAGTCACCCTGGCCTAGATGCTCTCTCTGGAGACGGGGAGCCCATTTAATGTGACACAGCAGGAGCGGCTCTCTCTTGACTCTGTGTGAATGAGCACTTTAACTGAGAGAGGGAGAGAAGGGGGGATGAAGGGAGAGAGGGAGAGAAGGGGGGATGGAGGGAGAGAGGGAGAGAAGGAGAGAGGGATGGAGGGAGTGAGCACCATAGTGGAGAGCAAGAGAGAAAGTTTGAAGGGATAATTGAGGGTTACCAGTTCTGTGGTCTGAACTCCAGTAGGTATACGTTTAGTTCATTAGGATCCCCATTACCTACTGCAGATGCAGCAGCTACTCTTCCTGGGGTCCACATCAAACAAATGCATCACAATGTACAAAAATGTTATATTATATATATTACATTCAATTCAAAATTAAACAAATGAAATACGAGTTATACATATTGATATTCTTATATACAGTACAGTTAAAGTAGATATTTACAAAGAGGAGCTCTTGTGAGAAATGGCCCATTTAACCCAATGTAAATGAAGAATGTTAAGCTATGGAACCTGCCCTTAGGAGCATGATGCAATGTCTGCCTGAGCAAATGTTCATCATTTAGTAAATGGCCTGCACTGCTCTACCGTGTTGCCGTGGTGGCATTTACCAATTCATTGATGCCACTTTCTAAACTTGGCACATGAAATGAGGAAGTTCTCTATTCTTTTTCCCTTTCCATTGTAATCTGCCTTTCTGTTGTAGTCTTGTGTTCAATACAGACTTTTAACTTAAGATATGAGGCCAGTATTTTTTCTCGTAGAACATATTTGCAGAGGATCGTGGAGGATATATATATTTATAAAGTGGGTAGTTTGAGCCCTGATTGCTGATTGGCTAACAGCCGTGGTATCCTGGTGGTTAGAGTGTTGAGCCAGTGACCGAAAGGTTGCTAGATGGAATCCCCGAGCTGACAGGGTAACAATATGTCATTCTGGCCCTGAACAAGATAATTAAACCACTGCTCTTAGGCTGTCATTGTAAATAAGAATTTGTTCTTAACTGACTTGCCTAGGTAAATAAAGTTAAATAAATAAAAAATACCGCGGGTATGACAAAACATTTATTTTTACTGCTCTAATTACGTTGTTAACCAGTTTATAATAGTAATACGGCACCTCGGGGGTTTGTGGTATATTGCCAATATACCACAGCTAAGGGCTGTGTCCAGGCATTCTGCGTTGCGTCGTGCATAAGAACCCCCCCACCCGGGCCTTTTTGCTCCGGGATGCCCCCCAGAGAGTTCTTCTGTCCACCGCCTGTGTTCTTTTGCCCATCTTAATCTTTTCTTCTTATTGGCCAGTCTGAGATATGGCTTTTTCTTTGCAACTCTGCCGAGAAGGCCAGCATCCCGGAGTCACCACTTCACTGTTGACGTTGAGACTGGTGTTTTGCGGGTACTACTTTGTGCATAACACAAGTCATTTTTCCAACAATTGTTTACAGACAGATTATTTAACTTATAATTCACTGTATCACAATTCCAGTGGGTCAGAAGTTTACATACACTAAGTTGACTGTGCCTTTAAACAGCTTGGAAATTCCATAAAAAGATGTCATGGCTTTAGAAGCTTCTGATTGGCTAATTTACATACTTTGAGTCAATTGGAGGTGTACCTGTGAATGTATTTCAAGGCCTACCTTCAAACTCAGTGCCTCTTTGCTTGACATCATGGGAAAATCAAAATAAATTAGCCAAGACCTCAGAAAAGAAATGGTAGACCTCCACAAGTCTGGTTCATCCTTGGGAGCAATTTCCAAATGCCTGCAGGTACCACGTTCATCTGTACAAACAATAGTATGCAAATATAAACACCATGAGACCACACAGCCGTCATACCACTCAGGAAGGAGACATGTTCTGTCTCCTAGAGATGAATGTACTTTGGTGCGAAAAGTGCAAATCAATCCCAGAACAACAGCGAAGGACCTTGTGAAGTTGCTGGAGGAAACAAAAGTATCTATATCCACAGTAAAACGAGTCCTATATCGACATAACCTGAAAGGCCGCTCCGCAAGGAAGAAGCCACTGCTCCAAAACCGCCATAAAAAAGCCAGACTACGGTTTGCAGCTGCACATGGGAACAAAGATCGTACTTTTTGGAGAAATGTCCTCTGGTCCGATGAAACAAAAATAGAACGGTTTGGCCATAATGACCATTGTTATGTTTCGAGGAAAAAGGTTGAGGCTTGCAAGACGAAGAACACCATCCCAACCGTGAAGCACGGGGGTGGGAACATCATGTTGTGGGGGTGCTTTGCTGTAGGAGGGACTGGTGAATTTCACAAAATAGATGGCATCATGAGAAGGAAAATTATGTGGATATATTGATGCAACATCTCGAGACATCAGTTAGGAAGTTAAAGCTTGGTCGCAAATGGGTCTTCCGAATGGACAATGACCCCAAGCATACTTCCAAAGTTGTATCAAAATGGCTTAAGGACAACCAAGCCCTGACTTCAATCCTGTAGAAAATTTGTGGGCAGAACTGAAAAAGTTTTTGCAAGCAAGGAGGCCTACAAACCAGCCTTAGTTACACCAGCACTGTCAGGAGGAATGGGATAAAATTCACCCAACTTATTGTGGGAAGCTTGTGGAAGGCTACCCGGAACTTTTAACACAAGTTAAACAATTTAAAGGCAATGCTACCAAATACTAAATGAGTGTATGTAAACTTCTGACCCACTGGGAATGTGATGAAATAAATAAAAGCTGAAATAAATCATTCTCTCTACTATTATTCTGACATTTCACATTCTTAAAATAAAGTGGTGATCCTAACTGACCTAAGACAGGGCATTTTTACTAGGATTAAATGTCAGGAATTGTGAAAACTGAGTTTAAATATATTTGACTTCAACTGTATATACAGTATATATACAGTATATATGTGTGTACAGTCGTGGCCAAAAGTTTTGAGAATGACACAAATATACATTTTCACATAGTATGCTGCCTCAGTTTATATGATGGCAATTTGCATGTACTCCAGAATGGTATGAAGAGTGATCAAATGAATTGCAATTAATTGCAAAGTCCCTCTTTGCCATGCAAATGAACTGAATCCCCCCCAAAACATTTCTACTTCATTTCAGCCCTGCCACAAAAGGACCAGCTGACATCATGTCAGTGATTCTCTCGTTAACACAGGTGTGAGTGTTGACGAGGACAAGGCTGGAGATCGCTCTGTCATGCTGATTGAATTTGAATAACAGACTGGAAGCTTCAAAAGGAGGGTGGTGCTTGGAATCATTGTTCTTCCTCTGTCAACCATGTTTACCTGCAAGTAAACACATGCCGTCATCATTGCTTTGCACAAAAAGGGCTTCACAGGCAAGGATATTGCTGCCAGTAAGATTGCACCTAAATCAAGCATTTATCGGATCGTCAAGAACTTCAAGGAGAGTGGTTCAATTGTTGTTGAAGAAGGCTTCAGGGCACTCAAGAAAGTCCAGCAAGTGCCAGGACCGTCTCCTAAAGTTGATTCAGCTGTGGGATCAGGGTACCACCAGTACAGAGCTTGCTCAGGAATTGCAGCAGGCAAGTGTGAATGCATAGGCACGCACAGTGAGGTGAAGACTTTTGGAGGATGGCCTGATGTCAAGATGGGCAGTAAAGAAGCCACTTCTCTCCAGGAAAACATCAGGGACAGACTGATATTCTGCAAAAGGTACAGGGATTGGACTGCTGAGGACTGGGGTAATGTCATTTTCTCTGATGAATCCTTTTTGTGATTGTTTTGGGCATCTGGAAAAAACTTGTCCGGAGAAGACAAGGTGAGCGCTACCATCAGTCCTGTGTCATGCCAACAGTAAAGCATCCTGAGACCATTCATGTGTGGGGTTGCTTCTCAGCCAAGGAAGTGGGCTCACTCACAGTTTTGCCTAGGAACACAGCCATGAATAAAGAATGGTACCAACACATCCTCCGAGAGCAACTTCTCCCAACCATCCAGGAACAGTTTGGTGATGAACAATGCCTTTTCCAGCATGATGCCATAAGTGACTCGGGGAACAAAACATCAATGTTTTGGGTCCATGGCCAGGAAACTCCCCAGACCTTAATCCCATTGAGAACTTGTGGTCAATCCTCAAGAGGCGGGTGGACAAGCAAAAACCCACAAATATTGACAAACTCCATGCATTGATTATGCAAGAATGGGCTGCCATCAGTCAGGATGTGATGATAGCATGCCAGGGCGGATTGCAGAGGTCTTGAAAAAAAAAGGCTCAATACTGCAAATAGTGACTCTTTTCATCAACTTCATGTAATTGTCAATAAAAGCCTTTGACACTTATCAAATGCTTGTAATTATACTTCAGTATTCCATAGTAACATCTGACAAAAATATCTAAAGACACTGAAGCAGCAAACTTTGTGGAAATGAATATTTGTGTCATTCTCAAAACTTTTGGCCACGACTGTATGCAGTAGCAGTGTATCTTTGAAGATGCAGTATGTTTTTTAGGGAGGATGGTAGGGGGCTGGTTGCCTATTGGGACGCGCTGGCTCAACAAAGCAAATCATTAATACGCAGCAGCTGGCAATGTAACGGATGGTGGAGGCTGACGACTTTCCGTAGAGTCATACATAATTCAACCTCTTTAAGTTTTCATCAGATTGAAAACACAAAAGAGCACAGCCAGCCCCTTCCATTGTCAACATCAGTTTGGTCAACTCGTTCTCTTCTTTCTCTTCCAGTTTGGTTATTGAAAGGAAGAGGTTTTGAAAAAATAAATGTCCGGCTCCTGGACACAAACTGACTCCTTGTTACCCAGGGGGCCTTGCAGTGGCAAGTGTGTGTCAGCGAGGGTTCTGTGATCTCTCAATGTCTCCTTTCTCTCTCTCTTTGTCAGCATGCTATTTCAGTATCTTTCATATCTCTCTGTCTCTGTCTCTGTCTCTGTCTGTTTCTATATCTGTCTGTCTGTCTGTCTGTCTGTCTGTCTGTCTGTCTGTCTGTCTGTCTGTCTGTCTGTCTGTCTGTCTGTCTGTCTGTCTGTCTGTCTGTCTGTCTGTCTGTCTGTCTGTCTGTCTGTTGGTGAGCAGCAGGGTCAGATAGGAGGGATGAAGGTAGTGAGTGAGGGAAAAGGAGCGATAAGTCATGGGCTCCTCTTGTTCTCCTATCCACAGAAGTCTGTGTGTGTGTGTGTGCGCGTGTGCGTGCGTGTGTGTGTGTGTGTGTGTGTGTGTGTGTGTGTGTGTGTGTGCTTGCATGCCTTTACACCCGTTTTGAGCTACGTCTGTAAATTTCCTTCTATTTGATACAACTGAGGTCAAGACACAGAACAGAAATTTCTCAGCTGGCTGTCGAGAAGGCTCACTTGCTCTCTCTCTCTCTCTCTCTCTCTCTCTCTCTCTCTCTCTCTCTCTCTCTCTCTCTCTCTCTCTCTCTCTCTCTCTCTCTCTCTCTCTCTCTCTCTCTCTCTCTCTCTCTCTCTCTCTCTCTCTCTCTCTCTCTCTCTCTCTCTCTCTCTCTCTCTCTCTCTCTCTCTCTCTACCTTCCTCTCTATGGCTTCCATGGCTAAACAACCTAACAGCTAGGATAGCAGTCACAGTCTGTCACCCTGTGTGTTTTGATTGCTGTTCTCCTGAACTCCTGTTTTCTGCTCACTGGCTGGTGTTGTTTGTCTCAGTCGGTGACATGGCTTGTCTCTTGGTGCCTTAGTAAGCCTCAGCAGCAACATGCAGAGATGTAGAACAAGAGAGAGTATGTGTCTGTGTGTGAGCTCAGCAGAGAGGTGGAACTATTGTAACTGTTTACCCAGACACCCATAGAGTCCATTAAAGGCAAAGTGCTGTTGTCTTTTAGTCCCGGTGAGACTCAGAGCATGCCTTCACTGTCAGTGGCACGCACATCAGCACCCTGTCAAACTCTACATATAACAAGCCCTATATGGCAGCGTCCCAGCTCCTACACATCGTTGTGTGTTACCACCATTACTATTTCTATGGTTCCGTCCTGTGGGGGTATTTTGGAACACTCAGCAAGATACATAAGTAGGACTGTGGGAAAATGCAGTCTTTCAATATATCTTTATTGTGTACATTTGCATTACATTTCCAGTTCTACTTAATCAGCTCAATTATTTTATTCAATTTGTGGCCCATGGATGTTCATGGAGAGTGCAATTTGTGCCCCCAGGCTATTGAATTGGTACAGTAGTACTGCATTGGATGCCCATGTTTAAACTACCTCGGGTCAGGAGTTTCTCTCTCTCTCTCTCCCGTTCTTTCCCCACTGCAAAACGAGTAATGCAACAGAGCAACACACACGCACAGCCTTGAGTCCAACCTAATGCACAAACGTTTTCAAGCATTCTGTCAGAAAGTCCCAAACCCCTGCAAACAAAGAAAGCTCCTGTGGATATTTATAATGTATAATGTATTTTTTTTCATACCATAGTGTGTAGTATTCTGTTGAAGAATAAAAAAGATGGATTGCAGAGTGTGTATTTTAGATGAGAGAGAAAGAGGGAGGAGGGCTTTAGAGACGTTTTCAGGTTAGGGAAAATAGGATTTTGAAAGGGAATGAATTGTCTGGTACCCACAAGGATAGTAAAACAAACTTGTGTGTTCCCTTCATAATGACTGGGTTTGGGCGTTTTACTGTAGGACAGACATAGTGATTCTATTATTTCCTCATATATACTCCTCAAGGCCTGCAGTTTCCCTCGGCTGGCAGCAGAACTCTCTCTCTCTCTCTCTCTCTCTCTCTCTCTCTCTCTCTCTCTCTCTCTCTCTCTCCCTCTCGCTCTCTCTCTCTCTCTCTCTCCCTCTCTCTCCCTCTCTCTCTCTCTCTCTCTCTCTCTCTCTCTCTCTCTCTCTCTCTCTCTCTCTCTCTCTCTCTCTCTCTCTCCCTCTCTCCCTGTCGCTCTCTCTCTCTCTCTCCCTCTCGCTCTCTCTCTCTCTTCCTCTCTCTCTCCCTCCGTCTCTCTCTCTCTCTCTCTCTCTCTCTCTCTCTCTCTCTCTCTCTCTCTCTCTCTCTCTCTCTCTCTCTCTCTCTCTCTCTCTCTCTCTCTCTCTCTCTCTGACAGAGTCTGTACTTTGTTTATGTTTTAACATCATAGTAGGCTGCCATGCTGCAGCATTTGAATGTAAACTTTCCTGAGCACTTTCATGCTTGGAATAATTTGTTCCGGACGCTGTAATGCTGTGTGTACGAGAGTGCTGCTTTTTCACTGAAGATGAGATGGATTATGGATGTGATCGCTCTGATCAAATTGGTGAGATGTGGTTTTCCCCCCTTTCTCATTACACATTTTACACCACTATTACTGGTAGTTACACATACCAATCCCCATGAAAGGTATATGCTTTTCTCCCATGCGGACCCATAATGTGTTATAGAGTGAGCGTTTTCATGCTAATCACATGTCTGCTTACTCAGTCAGTGCAATCACACATGGCCTTTCTCCCATGGTTCTACCTTTTCACTGACTCATACACATACTGTTCATACATACCCTATTACCTCTAACAGCTGTGGTGTGGGTGGGAGTACAGGAAGATGTGTGTGTGTGTGTGTGTGTGTGTGTGTGTGTGTGTGTGTGTGTGTGTGTGTGTGTGTGTGTGTGTGTGTGTGTGTGTGTGTGTGTGTGTGTGTGTGTGTGTGCGTGTGTGTGTGTGTGTGTGTGCGTGTTTGTGTCCATTACTTTTTTAAATATAATTTGGTGCCGTTGGTGTTTGCCAAGGGTTAATATCAGGCTCCCTCTATGGCTAGCAGAATCCATGACAACTGTGAAAGACCACTCTGTGAATCAGGTGTGTTATTGCTGGGCTGGAACAAAAACCTTCACACCCTGTTGGTGTCTTTAGACCAAGATTGAAGGAGAACACAACTAGAGGCTAGGTTCTGTAGTGTTTCCCATGATAACACACAGAGAGACATGGGTCCATCTATCCACCCATACACATTCAATAATGGCTGGTATTATGTCCAGCTGTGCATGCTATATCGCTTCCTTTTCTCACCTTGTGCTCACCTAAACATGGTGATGTTATTCCTCTGTTGTCTGTCTGTCTCGTTCCGCCTCTCTCTTTCTCTCTCCTACACATACCGCAAATTACACCTCCATCTGTCATTCCCTCACCCTGTTACTCTTCTGGTGTGTGTCCGTTGAAAACCTCCACCTCTCTCTCTCTTTCTCTCTGCTCTCTCTTTCTCTCTCCTCTCTCTTTCTCTCTTCTCTCTCTTTCTCCCTCCTCTCTCTTTCTCTCTGCTCTCTCTTTCTCTCTCCTCTCTCTTTCTCTCTGCTCTCTCTTTCTCTCTCTTTCTCTCTTTCTCTCTGCTCTCTCTTTCTCTCTCCTCTCTCTTTCTCTCTTCTCTCTCTTTCTCTCTCCTCTCTCTTTCTCTCTTCTCTCTCTTTCTCTCTTCTCTCTCTTTCTCTCTCCTCTCTCTTTCTCCCCTCTCTTTCTCTCTCTCTCTCTCTCTCATCCCTCTTTCTCTTTTCTCTCTCTCTCTCTCTTTCTCCTCCTTCTTTCTTTCTCTCTCTCATCCTCCCGCTCTTCATCTTTCTTTCTATCTCTCTCTCTCTCTCTCTCTCTCTCTCTCTCTCTCTATATATATATATATATCTCTCATCCCTCTCTCTCATTTCTCTCTCTCTCTCTTTCTCCTCCTTCTTTCTTTCTCGCTCTCTCATCCTCCCTCTCTTCATCTTTCTTTCTCTCTCTTTCTCTCTCTCGCCCCCCTATCCAGCCTAACTACATGTCAGCCATTTAATCAGAAGGAGTATCTTACCACCAGACACTGAAAAATGCATGTCTTCCAACCGCAGCACTGTGACATTTAACAAGCTGGAAATGGACCTTCGGCTGAGCAGCACATCCATGTCTACCACTTCATCCAGAGCTGCACCGCACAGATTGACTCGGACACTCTGGCTGTACAGAGAGGATGTGGGATGTAATGGTGTGTATGGGAAAAAGGGTATTATAGGGGTCAGAAGCCAGGCTGACCCAGTATGGTGTCAGTCTCACCTTTGATTGGTCAGCGGAGGTGATAGGAACAAGAGTCATGTCTCTATTGTATTGAAAGGATCACATTTGGCTGCCATGTTGGCCTTCATTGATAATATGAACCTGATGCCCTAGCTGTGTAGCAGAGAACTCAGACATATCACACCAAGTATGCTTACTGTTATGTGTTTACCTTCCCAGCAAATTTTAATCCTAAAATACCAATTTCCACCTCCAGCTAGCTAACATGTGAAGGTGGAGGGAAGGGGAGGCAGGGAGACTATGTGAGAACTATCTCTGAGCCACTCATGAATAGCTGGATGTTCAATTTCCTCTAGGGAAGGAAGGTTAAGGAGTGAAGTGTGTAGCTTGCTCTCCTCTCATTTCCTCTACCTGCTCTGCTCTTCACAGGGCAGGGCTGGATGGACACCATCCTGTTTGTGATTGATTTACTTACTAAGATGTGAATAGCAACCTGGCACCTCTAGAGTTTCTATTCCTTCTCTGTCTGTTTTGTCTCTCTCTATCACTCGTTCACTCCCTTCTCTCTCTCTCTCTCTCTCTCTCTCTCTCTCTCTCTCTCTCTCTCTCTCTCTCTCTCTCTCTCTCTCTCTCTCTCTCTCTCTCTCTCTCTCTCTCTCTCTCTCTCTCTCTCTCTCTCGCTGTGTCTATCTCTCCTTTACTCTGCCCTCCTGTCTTTCCATTTTCCCATCACATCCTAGGCTCAGTGGATGTGTGTGTGGAGGGGGGCGGGGTGGGCAGAGTTCAACCAATCAGACCTATAACACAAGTTACAATCAGCCAAGCTAACCTCAAAGTAACTCTTATATTTAGTGTGTGAATTGGTTCTGGGGGTAGGTGGCGTTAACTGCTGGTAGTGACATAAGTCTGGCAGACACACACACACACACACACACACACACACACACACACACACACACACACACACACACACACACACACACACACACACACGCCACATCAACACTAACACCACAAGCTGAGGGACAGAACTCAGTGGGGAGTCTGGGATGTGATCATCAGCCCTTTCCCTTCTCGTACCAGGAGCCCGTCTTTGAGCTCTCCACCTTTTCCCTTCCTTCTTCCTCCACCGCTGCCATTTAGCTGCTGATCTATAACACATGGCCACTACTGTCAACATCTGCTCCAAGCCGAGGGGATGATGAGGATCACATTTGCATACTATTATTGGTGAAGGGCAAAAATATAGTTGAGACGCTCTGTGGATGAGCTCAAAAATGTTAATGTGCCATTTAAAGAACGGAAGAGGTGGGTTAGATGAATGGAGGAAGATGGTGGGGTGGAATGGTGAGTAGAGGGATGAAGGGACAGAGGGAGAGAGAGGGATGAAGGGATAGAGGGAGAGAGAGGGATGAAGGGATAGAGGGAGTGAGAGGGGTGAAATGGTGAGACGAGGGAGATGGGTAAAATGGTGATAGGGGGGATTGAGAGATGGGGTCACTTAGAAATGTCCTTGTTTTTTAAAGAAAAGCTATTTTTTGTCCATTAAAATAACATCAAATTGATCAGAAAAACGACTGTTTCGTTTCGTATCATTCTCGTTGTTATTTTTGTTTTAGTGTTCTGAGTTGAATAAATATCGTCATGAACGCTGCGCTTTGGTCCGATCCTTGCTACTCCTCGTCAGAAGAAGAGGACGAGCGTTACAGAAACATCCACCACAACCGGACCAAGCAGCGTGGTACCCAGGAGAAGCGGGTTCAAGACTCCTGGACTTGGGAGGAGATCTTGGGTGGCAAGGGACCCTGGGTACAGCCGGGAGAATATCGCCACCCCAACTCAGAGCTGGAGGCAGTGAAAGCCGAGAGGCGGCGTTATGTTTAGGCAGTACGGCTGGAAGCCCGAGAGGCAGCCCAAAAGATTTCTTGGGGCTGGCACACGGGGAGTGTGGCTAAGTCAGGTAGGAGACCTGAGCTAACTCCCCTTGCTTACCGTGGAGAGAGAGGGACCGGGCAGGCAACGTGTTATGCCGTGAGGCGCACAGTGTCCCCGGTGCGCAGGCATAGCCCGGTGCGTTACAGCGCAGCGCCTCGTATCGGCCAGGCTCGGTTGGGCATCGAGCCAGGTGCCATGAAGCCGGCCCAGCGCATCTGGTCTCCAGTGCGTCTCCTCGGGCCGGGGTACGTGGCACTAGCCCTACGCATGGTGTCCCGCCAGCACAGCCCAGTGCGGGCTATTCCACCTCGCCGCACTGGCCTGGCTACGGGGAGCATTCAGCCAGGTAGGGTTGGGCAGGCTCGGTGCTCGAGACCTCCAGTGCGCCTTCACGGTCCGGTCTATCCGGTGCCACCTCCACGCACCAGCCCTCCGGTGGCAGCCCCCCACACCAGGCTGTCTCTCCGTCTCCTCCCTACAGGTTCTCCCGCCTGTCCAGCGCTGCCAGAGCCTTCCTCCTGCCCAGCGCTGCCAGAGTCTCCCGTCTGCCCAGCGCTGCCAGAGTCTCCCGTCTGTCTGGAGCATCAACATTTGTGGGTTCAATTACAGGCTCAAAATGTCCAGAAACAGTTTATATTACGCCTCACACGTCCTGAACCTGCAGCTTCATTAAATAGTACCGCATAACACCAGTCTCAACATCAACAGTGAAGAGGCGACTCCGGGATGTTGGCCTTCTAGGCAGAATTGCAAAGAAAAAGCCACATCTAAGACTGGCCAATAAAAATAAAATATTAAGATGAGCAAAAGAACACAGACACAGAACAGAGGAACTCTGCCTAGAAGGCCAGCATCCCGGAGTCGCCTCTTCACTGTTGACGTTGAGACTGGTGTTTTGCGGGTGCTATTTAATGAAGCTGCCAGTTGAGGACTTGTGAGGCGTCTGTTTCTCAAAGGATTAGCTAACACAACGTGCCATTGGAACACAGGAGTGATGGTTGCTGATAATGGGCCTCTGTACGCCTTTGTAGATATTCCATGATAGTTTTCCAAAAGGCACCTAAAGGACTCTCAGACCATGAGAAACAAGATTCCCTGTTCTGATGAAAAAAAGATTGAACTATTTGACCTGAATGCCAAGCGTCACGCCTGGATGAAACATTGCACCATCCCAACGGTGAAGCATGGTGATGGCAGCATCATGCTGTGGGGATGTTTTTCAGCGGGACATGTCTCTGAATGTCCTTGAGTGGCCCAGCCAGAGCTCAGACTTGAACCCAATCAAACATCTCTGGAGAGACCTAAAAATAACTGTGCAGCAACGCTCCCGATCCAACCTGACAGAGCTTGAGAGGATCTGCAGAGAAGAATGGGAGAAACTCCCCAAATACAGGTGTGCCAACCTTGTAGCATCATACCCAAGAATACTTGAGGCTGTAATCGCTGCCAAAGGTGCTTCTACAAAGGACTGAGTAAAGGGTCTGAATACTTACAGTCTTTAAATGTGATATATGTTTTTTATTTTTCAAAAATTTGCAAAAATGTGTACAAACTTATTTTTGCATTGTCATTATGGGATATTTTGTGTAGATTGCTGAAAAAATTAAGGCTGTAACGTAACAAAATGTGGAAAAAGTCAAGGGTCTGAATACTTTCCAAATGCACTGTAGGTGTGGGAGCACTGGTTTGGCCCCTCACCCTGGCACTGAAGTTGTTAAATTGAGATCAGGGTGGCGGAAGGGAGAAGAAATCAAATTTTCTTGTCTGGCGGGTCCCCTCACTCTGGTGAAGATTTCCTCTGCTCTTGAGACTGTATATTCTTTCATCCCTCAGCCTGCCTTGACTCTCTCCTATCAGTAAAGTCTGTATTTTTTTTGCACCCGAGAAATAGGTGGGAGTTCTTTATTTTTCTCTCCACACTCTCACTATTTCCATCATTGAAAATAAATGACAATCTGTACTTTTTCTCAGAATTTCTTTGCCTTTATTGTTTCATCTATTGCTTAGCTGATAATGATGTGGCTCTCCTCCTAGGGCTGGGCCTTATATCGTATTTCACTATATACCAGAATTGATTTTTACTTTACCTTCTTTAGCGTTATTTGAATGTTGGTTTGTTAAATGTGATGTGCTAATGTGTAACGTCCATTTTTATAATTTACTCCCCTACTTGAGTCATCTCTCTCTCCATGCCGCTTTCCACATAGACCTAGCCCCGCCCCCTGTCACTCCAGGAGCACATTTGTTGTTGCTTGACCATGAGACACTTGCGTTCAGTCTGCAGGGTCAATGCTGATGACAACGATGTTGTTTCCAATTTGTGTCTTAATATAAATCCACAAGTGTTCTGTAATTACACTAGTAGTGTGTGTTTCTTACATCTGCCACCAGCTAGTGTGTCTTTTCTTAGCTAATTTGAGCTAAATCGTGTTATCCACTAATCCTAATCATTAGTTAGCTAGCTAACGAGCAAACGCTGCTAGCTATACAGCCTGAAACCAGTGATGGTGTAGGCCTAAATCAGCATGTTTGTGTAACGGTATCTTCTTAAACAAGGACGATTAGGCAAATTATGAACATGTCAGCTGCATGAAGTAGCTGTCACAATAACTCCTCCCTGGCATTTTCATTCATTGTCATGTCAAACAATACTGTATTCAAAATACAGAAGGCCGATGTAAATGTTGTCATTAGCTTGCGATATTAACGTTAACTAGCTCAAATCTGGTGGCCTATCCTCAATCTTAGCTAGCTAGCTAACGTTATACTGCATCTAAAGTTAATATGGTGACATCAAAATGATGACAAAAGGTTTTCCTACAAAGGATTTGCCTCCTTTTGAATTCGTTGTATTTCCAAGCCACTGTAATGCACTTTAGATTAAATATTCATCCGTGCTCATTGACGATGCACGAGTAGAATGCATCAGTCCAAAATGAACGTTCAAAACAATATTGTGACGAAACATGCAATTCATGAATATTATTTAAAATAATCATTCTATTTACATGATTCCAACAGTTCACCCAAGTGTTTTGACCTTAAAATATGCCCTATGTGGCAGTGCGAAAATTATCTTAACCTGTTGCGACGAGCAATCCCGTATCCAGGAGCGTAGCCTCAAGCTCATTACCATCACGCAACGTTAACTATTAAAGAAAATCGCAAATGAAATGAAATAAATATATTGGCTCACAAGCTTAGCCTTTTGTTAACAACACTGTCATCTCAGATTTTCAAAAAATGCTTTTCAACCATAGCTACACAAGCATTTGTGTAAGAGTATTGATAGCTAGCATAGCATTAAGCCTAGCATTCAGCAGGCAACATTTTCACAAAAACAAGAAAAGCATTCAAATAAAATAATTTACCTTTGAAGAACTTCGGATGTTTTCAATGAGGAGACTCTCAGTTAGATAGCAAATGTTCAGTTTTTCCTGTATGAAATTTCATCTTGGTTTTGCCTGTAGCGTTAGTTCTGTGGCACTCACAGACAATATCTTTGCAGTTTTGGAAACGTCAGAGTGTTGTCTTTCCAAAGCTGTCAATTATATGCATAGTCGAGCATCTTTTCATGACAAAATATCTTGTTTAAAACGGGAACGTTTTTCATCCAAAAATGAAATACTGCCCCCAGAGGATCAAGAGGTTAAATGAGTGCAGGAAATGCAGAAATGAATGAAAATGCTGACAATTATTTTTGGTTGATGTTTAATTGAACAGTATAAACCATCAAAATGTAGAAAGACTAATTGGAATCACAAGAATGTATGTGTTGCCACCCTAGGATCACACACTAAACATATTTTTAATTGTTAGAATTTGTATTATTCAAAAACATAAAATACAGTCAAATACCATCATACTGTCAAAAATGTGAAAAACACCAAAAACGCCATATCACCCAGCTGTCTCTCCTCCCCCCCATCCTCCATTCCACCCTGTTCTGACACTTCTCCCTGTCATCTACCTTTCTCCTCACATTTCCTTCCATCTCTTCCCCCCTTCTCCTTCCTCTGGCCTGATTGTATTAGGTGAGAGAGACATGGTGTAAGGTGAGAGAACCACAATCAGATAGCACATCTCACAGCTCATCTCAGGTAGAAAGAGCTGTGTGTGTGTGTGTGTGTGTGTGTGTGTGTGTGTGTGTGTGTGTGTGTGTGTGTGTGTGTGTGTGTGTGTGTGTGTGTGGTGTGGTGTGTGTGTGGTGTGTGTGTGTGTGTGTGTGTGTTTGCATTCTCTCCTTGTCGAAACAGATAAGCTTTGACATTAACATACGCTAAAGCAGACAGGCTGAAACGTTTGGGAACAGATCACAGCAGAAATATCTCAACATTTTCTGTTTTCTCTCTCCCCCCCCCTTCCCCCTTCTCTTCCCCTCTGTAAAGCATGTCCTTCTATGCAATACCCTGCAACTCAGTGAACTTTGAGGCCAGAATCGCAGCCTGCCACTCACAGAGCCACACTGAGCAATGCACGGCGGTGTAAACGAAACGTGTCCGCGCAAGACACAATGACACATTGAATCCTATTATTTAGAGAGTGGAGCGGCCTGTATTCAGGGTTCATGATTGGGAGTCTGCCACTCATCCAGTGACAGTGTCATACTCACAGATTTAACAGTGCCCAATAGTCAAACGTAAAGACGTTTCTGCTCGATGAGAGGGTCTACATTTCTTTACATGACCACGTCTGTCAACGTCAAGAGAGGTAACACATCGTTGAACAGAGAGGATTCATGAAGAATACTAGGAGAGATACAAAAGAGGTGCTTACAATAGATGTAATGAAGACGTACTCAGTTGTAATGGTTTTCTTCATCTGAACGAGAGGCAGACCAAAGCGCAGCGTGGTTGTTTTGATTCATTCTTTAATAAATCACTTCACATGAACAAACTAACAAAAAACAAGAAATGTGAAAACTCAAAACAGTCCTATCTGGTGCAAAGACAGAGACAGGAACAATCACCCACAAACACAGTGAAACCCAGGCCACCTAAGTATGATTCTCAATCAGAGACAACTAATGACACCTGCCTCTGATTGAGAACCATACTAGGCCGAAACATAGAAATTCCCAAAACCTAGAAAAACAAACATAGACTGCCCACCCAACTCACTCCCTGACCATACTAACTAAATACAAAACACAGGAAATAAAGGTCAGAACGTGACAGTACCCCCCCCCCCAAAGGTGCGGACTCCGGCCGCAAAACCTTGACCTATAGGGGAGGGTCTGGGTGGGCATCTGTCCGCGGTGGCGGTTCTGGCGCGGGACGCGGACCCCACTTCACCATTGTCTTAGTCCGCCTTATTGTCCGCCTCCGTGGCTTTCTCACCATGGAAACCCCTCTCAATGACCCCACTGGACAGAGGGGCAGAAGCTCTGGACAGAGGGGCAGGGGCTCTGGCGCCTCTGGGCTGAGGGGCTCTGGCGCCTCTGGGCTGAGGGGCTCTGGCGCCTCTGGGCTGAGGGGCTCTGGCGCCTCTGGGCTGAGGGGCTCTGGCGCCTCTGGGCTGAGGGGCTCCGGCAGCGGCGCCGGACAGGGGGGACGCTCCGGCAGCGGCGCCGGACAGGCGGGAGGCTCCGGCAGCGGCGCCGGACAGGCGGGAGGCTCCGGCAGCGGCGCCGGACAGGCGGGAGGCTCCGGCAGTGGCGCCGGACAGGCGGGACGCTCCGGCAGCGGCGCCGGACAGGCGGGACGCTCCGGCAGTGGCGCCGGACAGGCGGGACGCTCCGGAAGTGGCGCCGGACAGGCGGGACCACCTGCAGGGAGGAGACTGAGAGACAGCCTGGTGCGTGGGGCTGCCACAGGAACCACCAGGCTGGGGAGACCTTCAGGAGGCTTGGTGTTAGGAGGAGCCTGAAAGACCGGGCTGTGGGGGAGCACTGGAGCTCTGGTGCGCAACCTTGGCACCACTTCTCCAGGCTGGACAACTACTCTAGCCCGGACCCTCCAGAGTGCAGGCACAGGTTTAACCGGGCTGTGGGTAAGCATGGGAGATCGAGTGCTTACTACACGCACCTCTCCCTTAGGCTCCACTCCCACATTTGCCCGGCACGAGCGGAGCGCAGGCAGAGGACGCACTGCACCCTCCCAGCGCCCCGGAGACACAGCACGCAGAGCCGGCGCAGGATAACCTGGACCAAAACTGCGTACTGGCGACCAGACCCGCTGAGCAGGCACCATACGCCCTGGCTCAATGCCCACACTCGCATGGCACTTTCGGGGGGCTGCCCTATCGCGCACCGGGCTATGGGCACGCACTGGCGACACCGTGCGCTTAACCGCATAACACGTTGCCTGACCAGTAATGCGCTGCTTATCATAAGCTCGAGGCGTGAGCTCAGGTCTGCTACCTGGCTTAGTACCACACCTCGTGTGCCCCCCCCAAATTTTTTGGGGGGCTGCCCCTCGTACCTGTCGCTCTGCCGTGCTGCCTCCTCACATTGCCAGCTCCTCTCTCCGGCTGCCTCTGCTCTCCTAGCTGCCTCCACCTGTTCCCATGGAAGGCGATCCTTTCCCGCCAGGATCTCCTCCCAGGTGTAGCAACCCTTGCCGTCCAATACATCCTCCCATGTCCATTCCTCCTGTGATGCTGGCCGCTGTTGTTGCTGCTGCTGCTGCTGTCGTCGCTGCTGTTTACCACGCCGCTTGGTCCGTGTTGGGTGGGTGATTCTGTAATGGTTTTCTTCATCTGAACGAGAGGCGGACCAAAGCGCAGCGTGGTTGTTTTGATTCATGCTTTAATAAATCACTTCACATGAACAAACTAACAAAAAACAAGAAATGTGAAAACTCAAAACAGTCCTATCTGGTGCAAAGACAGAGACAGGAACAATCACCCACAAACACACAGTGAAACCCAGGCCACCTAAGTATGATTCTCAATCAGAGACAACTAATGACACCTGCCTCTGATTGAGAACCATACTAGGCCGAAACATAGAAATTCCCAAAACCTAGAAAAACAAACATAGACTGCCCACCCAACTCACGCCCTGACCATACTAACTAAATACAAAACACAGGAAATAAAGGTCAGAACGTGACATCAGTAACTTCTATGATATTTCTGTCGCTATGTGTGCATTTTCCTTCTGTTGTTTTTCGTCCATATGGACAGACAGAGTAACAAATAATGTTGTCTCCAAGCAGATTAGCTCAATGGGATTGGAGCTGTGACACCTCATTTTTCACCTGAGTACAACAGATGATCTCACCACACGTCCAGACACACACCTCCCACCCTGCTGTGACCCTCCAGTTCAAACCCCCAGCTCTCCTGTCCTCTCCCCCTTCTAGTGCTTCTCTCTGATGGATGGCTTCTCTGAAGGCATTGATGGCCAGGTCTCCTCCCTGGAACTATCTGGGTTCCTGGAAGGGCTTGAGGACCCGGAGAAGGGTGAAGAGGCTGGGGAATAGAGGAGGGGGGTACAGGGAGAGAGCGAGAGGGGAGGGATGTGAAAGGTTGAAGATAAAAGAGTGTGAGTGGGAAGTCACAGGAACTTGAAAGAAAAGTCAAACCTGGAAGCTGCGCTTGCCGGTATCACTTGTGTTTACTTAGCTTATATATCTGTCTCCTTCGTCAGAGCTTCTCACAGGAAGGGCAAGCAGGTAGCAAGGGACTAGGTATTGATTAGAAGCTGTTCTTGGCTAACTGTTAGCTATAGTCCTAATTCTTCTCTATGGTATAAATGTGTACTCTTTCCCATATCCCCTTCCTCCTTTATCCTTCCTTCATCTTAAGAATTTAACGGAGAGGTACACTTGTTGTATTCAGCACATGTGAAAAATAAAATGTAAATTTGATTTGATCTCACCTTCTGTCACAGAACTCTCCTGTGGGGATACTGCTCTCAAATACAGTGCATTCGGAAAGTTTTCAGACCCCTTGACTTTTTCCACATTTTGTTCTGTTGCAGCCTTACTCTAAAACATTTTTTTTTATCCTCATCAATCTACACACAATACCCCATAATGACAAAGCAAAAACAGGTCTTTAGAAATATCACATTTACATAAGTATTCAGACACTTTACTCAGCACCTTTGGCAGTGATTACAGCATTGAGTCTTCTTGGGTATGACACTACAAGCTTGGTACACCTGTATTTAGGGAGTTTCTCCCATTCCTCTCTTCAGATCCTCTCAAGCTCTGTCATGTTCAAATCAAATCAAACTTTATTTGTCACTTGCTCCGAATACAACAAGTGTAGACTTGACTGTGAAATGCTTACTTACAATCCCTTAACCAACAGTGCAGGATTTACCAAGTAGACTAAAATAAAAATATATAATACAAAGTTAACACAATAAGAATAACATAATGAGGCTATATACAGGGGACACCGGACCGAGTCAGTGAGTGGGGGTACAGGTTAGGTGAGGTCATTTGTACATGTAGGTAGGGGGTGAAGTGACTATGCAGAGATAATAAACATCGAGTAGCAGTAGTGTACAAAAGGGAGGGGGGGGGGTCAATGTAAATTGTCCAGTGGCGATTGTATTAATTGTTCAGCAGTCTTATGACTTGGGGGTAGAAGCTGTTGAGAAGCCTTTTGGTCCTAGACTTGGAGCTCCGGTACCGCTTGCCGTGTGGTAGCAGAGAAAACAGCCTATAACTTGGGTGACTGGAGCCTCTGATGATTTTATGGGCTTTCCTCTGACACCGCCTATTGTATAGGTCCTGGATGGCAGGAAGCTTGGCCCCAGTGATGTACTGGGCCGTACACACTACCCTCTGTAGCACGTTATGGTCAGATGCCGAGCAGTTGCCATACCAGGCGGTGATACAACTGGTCAGGATGCTCTCGATGGTGCAGCTGTAGAACCTTTTGAGGATCTGGGGACCCATGCCAAATCGCAGTTGGATGTTGAGCGTTGCTGCACAGCTATTTTCAGGTCTCTCCAGAGATGTTTGATCGTGTTCAAGTCCGGACTCTGGCTGGGCCACTCAAGGACATTCAGAGACTTGTCCTGAAGCCACCACTGCATTGTCTTGGCTGTGTGCTTAGTGTTGCTGTCCTGTTGGAAGGTGAACATTCTGAGGTCTAGAGCAGGTTTGCATCAAGGATCTCTCTGTAATCTTTCCCTCAATCTTTCCCCCCAATCCTAGTCTCCCAGTCCTGAAAAACATCCCCACAACATGATGCTGCCACCACCATGGTATTGGCCAGGTGATGAGCGATGCCTGGTTTCCTCCAGACGAGATGCTTGGCATTCAGGCCAAAGAGTTCAATCTTGGTTTCATCACACCAGAGAATCTTGCAGGTTGTCATGTGGCTTTTACTGAGGAGTGTCTTCCGTCTGTCCACTCTACCATGAAGGCCTGGTTGGTGGAGTGCTGCAGAGATGGTTGTCCTTCAGGAAGGTTCTCCCATCTCCACAGAGGCCCTCTGGCGCTCTGTCAGAGTGACCATCAGTTTCTTGGTTACATCCATGATCAAGGCCCTTCTCCCCCGATTGCTCAGTTTGGCAGGCAGCCAGCTTTAGGAAGAGTCTTGGTGGTTCCAAACTTCTTCCATTCAAGATTGATGGAGGCCACTGTGTTCTTGGAGACCTTCAATGCTGCAGAAATGTTTTGGTCCCCTTCCCCAGATCTGCGCCTTGACACAATCCTGTCTTGGATTACTTTGACCTCATGGCTTGGTTTTTGCTCTGACATGCACTGTCAACTGTGGGACCTTATAAAGACAAGTGTGTACCTCTCCAAATCTTGTCCAATCAATTGAATTTACCACAGGTGCTTTCCAATCAAGTTGTAGAAACATCTCAAGGATGATCAATGGAAACAAAATGAACCTGAACTCAATTTCGAGTCTCGATACTCATGTAAATAAGGTATTTCTGTTTTCCATAGAACTGTTTTCATTTTGTCATTATGGGGTATTGTGATGTCATTATGGGGTATTGTGATGTCATTATGGGGTATTGTGATGTCATTATGGGGTATTGTGATGTCATTATGGGGTATTGTGATGTCATTATGGGGTATTGTGTGTAGATTGATGAAACATGTATATTTAATACATTTTAGAATAAGGCTGTAATGTAACAAAATGTGGAAAAGTGAAGGGGTTTGCATACTTTCCGAATGCACTGTATGTGTTTGTTGTTTTGTGTGTTTATAGTTTGTAATGTGTTATGACAGGCTCAAGGAAAGGTCTCCAGTGAACCTCTTCTGTTCACTGTTTCTCCTTCTCTTAACGTTGCACCTCTGAGAGGAAGGATAGACTCACACACATACGGCCATTTCCATCGAAAGGACCCATGATCACCAACATGTGAATTTCATAAGAGCATACCAAATTGAGTGTCAAATGAAAGCTAAGAATATATATCTTGGGGAAATGAAGGCATAGATAAATAAACAGTTTTCCATCTTAATAAAGTGTCCTACTGTAAGGCTTTATTTTCTGGATGAAACAGATGGAAAAGGGCTCTTCCAAAACAGCTTTCAGGACAAGTGGTAAAAGGTATCAGGAATACACCAAACTACTGTAATCATGTTGATGTAAAGATCCCTACCAACTAATATCAACACATATTTAGTTTGGGATAAATTGTTTACCTTCTGTAAATTTAAGGAATATTGCCTTGTAATTCCATTAACAAAAACCCACAAATCTTGAAGATATTTTCTAATTTCTCTCCCTTATGAGTAGGGAAGATGATGAAAGTTCACAGACGTAACAAGTAATGGTAGACCTACTAATTAGTTATAGTGATTTTGCTGAAATCAAATGTGTTTATGAATTGTTAATTGATTAAAGCTCATAATTCCATGACCAAATTGGAAATTTAATACCACAAAATCTGGAAGGAAATGACTGTAATTTAAATGGCTACAATGGGAAATCATAATATTCACAAACCACAGTTTGGTCACCTGCTATTGTCCTCCCTTCTACTGGAATACTGTTAAGTTCAGCTCATAGTGTCTCCTGCTATTGTCCTCCCTTCTACTGGAATACTGTTACGTTCAGCTCATAGTGTCTCCTGCTAATGTCCTCCCTTCTACTGGAATACTGTTATGTTCAGCTCATAGTGTCTCCTGCTAATGTCCTCCCTTCTACTGGAATACTGTTATGTTCAGCTCATAGTGTCTCCTGCTAATGTCCTCCCTTCTACTGGAATACTGTTATGTTCAGCTCATAGTGTCTCCTGCTAATGTCCTCCCTTCTACTGGAATACTGTTATGTTCAACTCATAGTGTCTCCTGCTAATGTCCTCCCTTCTACTGGAATACTGTTATGTTCAGCTCATAGTGTCTCCTGCTAATGTCCTCCCTTCTACTGAAATACTGTTATGTTCAGCTCATAGTGTCTCCTGCTAATGTCCTCCCTTCTACTGGAATACTGTTATGTTCAGCTCATAGTGTCTCCTGCTAATGTCCTCCCTTCTACTGGAATACTGTTATGTTCAGCTCATAGTGTCTCCTGCTAATGTCCTCCCTTCTACTGGAATACTGTTACGTTCAGCTCATAGTGTCTCCTGCTAATGTCCTCCGTTCTACTGGAATACTGTTATGTTCAGCTCATAGTGTCTCCTGCTAATGTCCTCCCTTCTACTGGAATACTGTTATGTTCAGCTCATAGTGTCTCCTGCCAATGTCCTCCCTTCTACTGGAATACTGTTATGTTCAGCTCATAGTGTCTCCTGCTAATGTCCTCCCTTCTACTGGAATACTGTTATGTTCAGCTCATAGTGTCTCCTGCTAATGTCCTCCCTTCTACTGGAATACTGTTATGTTCAGCTGATGACGGTTTCCTTTTGTCTGGTGGTCAAACCAAAAGTGTTAAAACAGTCAAGAGTCTGGACAATCCCCCCTCTCTCTCCCTCTCCCTCCCTCTCTATCTCCTTCTCTCTGCTTATCTCTCTCTCTCTCTCTATTCTCTCTCTCTCTTCTCTCTCTCTCTCTCTCTTCTCTCTCTCTCTCTCTCTCTCTCTCTCTCTCTCCCTCTCTTCTCTCTCTCCTCTCTCTCTCTCTCTCTCTCTCTCTCTCTCTCTCTCTCTCTCTCTCTCTCTCTCTCTCTCTCTCTCTATATATATATATATATATATATATATATTCTCTCTCTCTCCCTCCCTCTTCTCTCTCTCTTCTCTCTCTCTTTCTCATATCTCACTCTCCAGTTAATGTCACCTCTCCCAGCTCTTACTGACACCTACCCATGAGTCCCATTTCTTTCCATTTCCTGTAACCAGCATCCTCACCCCCTGAGCACCGGCCAACCCCAGATGTCCATGGATGTCGAAAAGCAGTTGAAATTTGGTCAGTCCACCTTGGCATTCATGTTCACGTCCACAGGTGGACAGGACTGGACTAAATCTGAACCTAATCATAGACATATGTTTCACAAGTTTGGATAGCACAGCATAGCGAAGTAGATTGCAGTGCAGTACAATACAGCAAATCACAGCAGAGTAGAGTAGGGTAGAGTGGAGTAGAGTACAAGTTCAGAACAATACAGTAAATCACAGCAGAGTAGAGTAGGGTAGAGTGCAGTAGAGTACAAGTTCAGAACAATACAGTAAATCACAGCAGAGTAGAGTAGGGTAGAGTGCAGTAGAGTACAAGTTCAGAACAATACAGTAAATCACAGCAGAGTAGAGTAGGGTAGAGTGCAGTAGAGTACAAGTTCAGAACAATACAGTAAAGTAGAGTATAGTTCAGTACTGCAGAGTACAGTACAATATACTGTACTCTACCCTACTGTACAATGCTCTACTTTTCTTTACTGCACTGTACTCTACTGCACTCTACTCGGCTGCGCTGTGATCTCCAAACTTGTGGAGAATGACACATCCATAATTATGCATCTCTGTGTTGTACAGATCTGGGATCCACGTTGTAATTCTGTTACCGGGTGTAAATCCACTTCACTTACTGTAGTTCAATAACCAAAATATACTTTTCAAGGACAAGGTGCCATGTCATAGCTAACACCCCATTCTTTCTGCAGGCACCTTTGGTAAACGTGGTCGCATAAAAACTTGAGGAAGATTTTACCGTAATTCCGGCAACAAAGTTTGCATCTGCACAGATCTTCCATTAAATTATAGGGTGCATTTTAAAGAAAGTAGGCCTTGTGCATAGAATTGTATGGTTTGCTTTTAATCTTAGAAATCAATGTTTTTAGTGTGGCATACATTTTGAGTCATACTGAGTCAAAGCGTAAGTCCATGACTGTGGAATTGCCCATACACAAACACCCATCCTTTTGTCTTTGTTTTTGCACTACATAGAAACATCCTAACACCCTGAATCCTAGATCCTGAGCATCACATCACCTTATCTCTATTCCCAACAAACAGCATTTCAAAACATTAAAGGTCTTCTTTCAAAACAATCAAGATAAAGTTGTAGGGAAGGTTAAGAACAAAAGAGGGAAAGAAATGTGGAGAGAGATACTGTACACAGAGATGTGAGAACAGAGAGAGAAGAGACAGGTACAGTGGTGCAGTGAGAGAGAGAGAGAGAGAGAGAGAGAGAGAGAGAGAGAGAGAGAGAGAGAGAGAGAGAGAGAGAGAGAGAGAGAGAGAGAGAGAGAGAGAGAGAGAGAGAGAGAGAGAGAGAGAGAGAGAGAGAGAGAGAGAGAGAGAGAGAGAGAGACTTCATAGGGAGGAATCTCTAGTGGCTTTCCTTTTCTCCTCTCTCAGCTGTACAGCATTTCGCTCCCGCTATTTTCTCTCATCACTCCATCCCACCTGGGAGAAGCAGAAGAAAGAGAGAAGAGAGAGGTGGGCACAGAAATAAAGTGGCTTCCTTTTGAATGGGACTCCCTGCAAAGTGCTCTACATTTTGCTGCAATGCTTTTCTTTCTTATTGTGGGAAATGTCACCAGAGAAAAGATCTCATCGCGTGGAATAGAGAGGGGGGAGGGTGGGAGCGAGGAAGAGAGGCAGAGAGAGAGAGACCGGGTGAGGGAGGGAGTGAGGGAGAGAGAGAGATAGAGAGGGGGGGAGAGAGAGAGAGATAGAAAGAGGCAGAGAGAGAGAGAGCAAGAGAAAGAAAGAGCCAGAGAGAGAAAGAGAGACGAGAAAAGCAGCAAAGAGAGAAACATGAAAGTGAAATGGGAAGCGGAAGCAACATCACAACAACATACAGCATGCAGTTTGTTTGATATCCTCTAAAGTTACAACACATTTTCATTGTCTCTCTGTGAAGAGTGAGTCACCAAGATGGCCGTTTCCTTCTTCTTCTGTGTCTGTGTCATCTGGCTTGCCTTACTGACTCCCATTTCTCTGTGTCTGTGTCATCTGGCTTGCCTTACTGACTCCCATTTCTCTGTGTCCATAGGGACTGACTGTTGAGGAGGGTGTGTGTGTGTGTGTGTGTGTGTGTGTGTGTGTGTGTGTGTGTGTGTGTGTGTGTGTGTGTGTGTGTGTGTGTGTGTGTGTGTGTGTGTGTGTGTGTGTGTGTGTGTGTGTGTGTGTGTGTGTGTGTGTGTGTGTGTGTCTGTGTGTGTGTGTCTGTGTGTGTGTGTGTCTGTGTGTGTGTGTGCATGCGTGCCTCAGTCGCTCTGTCATGGCCATAATGAGAAACATTGCTTTGGCTGGATAAAGCTATCTGGCAACGGCAAGCAACAGAAGTCCACTGAACAAATGTCTCTTTCTCTCTCTCTCCACCTATCTCTCCACCTCTCTCTCTCTCTCTCTCTCTCTCTCTCTCTCTCTCTCTCTCTCTCTCTCTCTCTCTCTCTCTCTCTCTCTCTCTCTTTCTCTCACAAACACACTACCCATAACACATTACTCCCACTCCTTCGTCATACCCCCCACAGTTACTGACAGTTTTCAACCACCCTCAGATTCCCATCACCCACATTAAACGTCAGGACGGTAGCACAGGTTACATCTTGAAATAATTTTGTCAGGAAATTCACTCATCTGTTTCTCATTTGGGCCTATTCCTGTGATGCTGTACACTGTAATTAAGGGGCTGTGTGTCTCAGAGCCAGCCACAGGAGTCGGGACAGCTCTGTCTCTCTCTCTCTCTCTCTCTCTCTCTCTTTCTCTCTCTTTCTCTCCCTCTCTCTCTCTCTCTCTCTCTCTCTCTCTCTCTCTCTCTCTCAATTCAATTCAAGGGCTTTATTGGCATGGGAAACATGTGTTAACATTGCCAAAGCAAGTGAGGTAGACAACATACAAAGTGAATATATAAAGTGAAAAACAACAAAAATTAACAGTAAACATTACACATACAACAGTTTCAAAACAGTAAAGACATTACAAATGTCATATTATATATATATATATATATATATATATATATATATATATATATATATATACACAATGTACAAATAATTAAAGGACACAAGATAAAATAAATAAGCATAAATATGGGTTGTATTTACAATGGTGTTTGTTCTTCACTGGTTGCCCTTTTCTCGTGGCAACAGGTCACAAATCTTGCTGCTGTGATGGCACACTGTGGAATTTCACCCAGTAGGTATGGGAGTTTTTCAAAATTGGATATGTTTTCGAATTCTTTGTGGATCTGTGTGATCTGGGGAAATATGTCTCTCTAATATGGTCATACATTGGGCAGGAGGTTAGGAAGTGCAGCTCAGTTTCCACCTCATTTTGTGGGCAGTGAGCACATAGCCTGTCTTCTCTTGAGAGCCATGTCTGCCTACGGCGGCCTTTCTCAATAGCAAGGCTATGCTCACTGAGTCTGTACATAGTCAAAGCTTTCCTTAATTTTGGGTCAGTCACAGTGGTCAGGTATTCTGCCGCTGTGTACTCTCTGTGTAGGGCCAAATAGCATTCTAGTTTGCTCTGTTTTTTTGTTAATTCTTTCCAATGTGTTAAGTAATTATCTTTTTGTTTTCTCATGATTTGGTTGGGTCTAATTGTGCTGTTGTCCTGGGGCTCTGTAGGGTGTGTTTGTGTTTGTGAACAGAGCCCCAGGACCAGTTTGCTTAGGGGACTCTTCTCCAGGTTCATCTCTCTGTTTGTGATGGCTTTGTTATGGAAGGTTTGTGAATCGCTTCCTTTTAGGTGGTTGTAGAATTTAATGGCTCTTTTCTGGATTTTGATAATTAGTGGGTATCGGCCTAATTCTGCTCTGCATGCATTATTTGGTGTTTTTCGTTGTACACGGAGGATATTTTTGCAGAATTCTGCGTGCAGAGTCTCAATTTGGTGTTTGTCCCATTTTGTGAAGTCTTGGTTGGTGAGCGGACCCCAGACCTCACAACCATAAAGGGCAATGGGCTCTATGACTGATTCAAGTATTTTTAGCCAAATCCTAATTGGTATGTTGAAATTTATGTTTCTTTTGATGGCATAGAATGCCCTTCTTGCCTTGTCTCTCAGATCGTTCACACCTTTGTGGAAGTTACCTGTGGCGCTGATGTTTAGGCCAAGGTATGTATAGTTTTTGTGTGCTCTAGGGCAACAGTGTCGAGATGGAATTTGTATTTGTGGTCCTGGTGACTCGACCTTTTTTGGAACACCATTATTTTGGTCTTACTGAGATTTACTGTCAGGGCCCAGGTCTGACAGAATCTGTGCATAAGATCTAGGTGCTGCTGTAGGCCCTCCTTGGTTGGTGACAGAAGCACCAGATCATCAGCAAACAGCAGACATTTGACTTCGGATTCTCTCTCTCTCTCTCTCTCTCTCTCTCTCTCTCTCTCTCTCTCTCTCTCTGTCTCTCTCTGTCTCTCTCTCTCACTCTCTGTCTCTCTCTCTGTCTTTCTCTCTGTCTCTGCCTCTCTCTCTCTCTCTCTCTGTCTCTCTCTGTCTCTCTCTCTCACTCTCTGTCTCTCTCTCTGTCTTTCTCTCTGTCTCTGCCTCTCTCTCTCTCTCTCTCTCTCTGTCTTTCTCTCTCACTCTCTGTCACTCTCTGTCTCTCTCTGTCTCTGTCTCTCTCTCTCTCTCTCTCTCTCTGTCTCTCTCTCTCTCTGTCTCTCTCTCTGTCTTTCTCTCTGTCTCTGCTCTCTGTCTCTCTCTCACTCTCTGTCTCTCTCTCTCACTCTCTGTCTCTCTCTCTCTCTCTCTCTCTCTGTCTCTGCTTTCTCTCTGTCTCTCTCTCTCTCTCTCTCTCTCTGTCTTTCTCTCTCTCTCTCTCTCACTCTCCCACTCCCATGTTGACCCCAGCACAACCCTCCGGGAAACACACAAAAACACACACATGCACTCCAGACCAACGCCTCACACATCATCTTGTGGACCCATTCCATTAGGGACAGATTCCATGTATGAAAGTGCAGTAGATTTACACTGTGGAGAAGAAGAATGTCTGAACTCCAGAACATTTGTAATTTTGAAGTCACTCTCACATGTACTGTATGTAGGTAAACTGGACTTTCTCCTGTGCATCCCAAATGGAACCCTATTCCCTACATAGTGCAGAATATGAGCCCTGGTCAAAAATAGTTCACTAGGGAATAGGGTGCCATTTTTTATGCAGTCAGAGAAAGTTCAGTTTACAGTGCAGAATTATTATCCTTCCACACTGTTAGTTAGACCTCTGTGAAATGTCCATCCAGGCCACTTAGTGGGGTATGATAAGAGAGAGACTGTTTAAGAGCATACGTCATGGAACCAAGTAGCTAGACCTAGTTAAAGTACCTCCCTGGCTGGACCCCTATTGGTCCTTAAAGTGGAGCGATCCACTGAGGAAAACAGGGACAGGATGGCATCATTCCCAAACCTTGCAGGGGGAGTGTTGAGTTTGTTTTTGACATAACAGCTGACTGAACTGAAGATGAATACTTTTCACCAGACCAAATAAGAGAGTCAATCTGCAGTTGGCTCATGTGTCACGAACGCACACACACACACACACACACACACACACACACACACACACACACACACACACACACACACACACACACACACACACACACACACACACACACACACACACACACACACACACACACACAGAGAGATAGTGGAAGGCTGCCTGCCCACACTGTGATCTTGAAACCTCTAGTCCATGTCATTGGAAAATCAACTGCTTGGTTTTTCATCCAATTAATTAGTGACTGGCAGCCTGGGCCCTGTCTGTGTGTGTGTGTGTGTGTGTGTGTGTGTGTGTGTGTGTGTGTGTGTGTGTGTGTGTGTGTGTGTGTGTGTGTGTGTGTGTGTGTGTGTGTGTGTGTGTGTGTGTGTGTGTGTGTGTGTGTGTGTGTGTGTGTGTGTGTGTGTGTGTGTGTTTGGTTTCACTATCCTTGTGTAGACCAGATGTCCTCACCATGATAGTAACACAAGAACATTCTGACAAGTGGGGACATTTCACCAGTCCCCACAAGGAAAAAGGCTATTTTTTAACTAATTGAACATCATGATCATTACACAGGTGCACCTTGTGCTTGAGGGGGGGCAAGAAAAATCCACTCTAAAATGTGCAGTTTTGTCACACAACACAATGCCACAGATGTCTCAAGTTTTTTAGGGAGTGTGCATTGCAATGCTGACTGCAGGAATGTCCACCAAAGCTGTTGCCAGAGAATTTAATGTTATTTTCTCTACCATAAGCCGCCTCCAACGTTGTTTTATAGAATTTGGCAGTACGTACAACCAGCCTCACAACCACAGACCATGTGTATGGCATCGTATGTAGGGACAAAATTCCTCCACAGCGATGTGAGAGACTGATCAACAACTACAGGAAGCATTTGGTTTCAGTCATTGCAGCTAAAGGTGGCACAACCAGTTATTTAGTGTAAGAGGGAACTACTTTTTCACACAGGGGAATTGGGTGTTGCATAACAGCCGAGCTGGTATTACACGTGCATGATGCTGACCCCATCCAAACTTCCAGACCTGGGCCAAAAATGGAGCAGGGTGGAGGAAGGGAGTGAGAAAGTTATGGGAATGGGAAAAAGAGGGATGGAAATGGAATAAACCTAGTGGAGGAAGACAGAAAGAGTACGCATAGCAAATCCTAAAAATGTCTAAACAAAGGTTTGAGAGTACTAAGCATCCACAATGATGCCGAGACAAGCAAATCAAATCAAATCAAATGTATTTATATAGCCCTTCGTACATCAGCTGATATCTCAAAGTGCTGTACAGAAACCCAGCCTAAAACCCCAAACAGCAAGCAATGCAGGTGTAGAAGCACAAGCATAGAAGGAAATTGTCCCCTTTCCCCCAGCTTTCTCTCTGGCCTGTTATATGTAATGGGACTAGTCCCTTTGCTCTGCCCCTCAATCTCAGATTAGGAGTTCTAATCTGTCACTGACAGGTGACCCAGTTCAATCTCAGGTGCGTTTAAGAATTGGCCAACCCTAAATTACTGCACTGTACACAGCCTAATCCAGCTCCCAAGCACAACTCCAGATCAACCAGGCCTACCAATGGCTACTGCTCCCCAAAACAAAGGGCCCAGCAAGTGAGAAGAGACACAGAGTGATGGAATTGAAGGCTAGTTAGTGTATTAGCCTACAATGCTGAGGTCAAGCAGCTGCTCTGACCACCATCTGAGACAGTAGATCTCACGCTGACCACTTCTGATCCTTTTTTAAAATGTAACTAGGCAAGTCAGTTAAGAACAAATTCTTATTTACAATGACAGCCTAGGAACAGTGGGTTAACTGCCTTGTTCAGGGGAAGAAAAACATATTTTTACCTGGTCAGCTCAGGGATTTGATCTTGCAACCTTTCATATACTAGCCCAACACTCAAACCACTAGGCTACCTGCCAGACCTGTCCAAATAGTGAACTGAAGTAGACTAAGTACCAAAGCACTTAGCCTTTAGTAGTGGGTGGTGTGTGGTCATGTTTTCTGGGCAGTAGGCTAATCATTAGATCCCCTCCCAAGTGTTAAAGGTCAAGGAAGGGTCAATTGTACGTGGAATGATTAAGGATAAGGGAGTATAACAATAAAGAGATACGGCTCAAAATGTTTAGAGATCAGTCTTTAAACGCTGATCTCAATATATTTGGATAGTATCTCATAAGCAGGTAATCATAACAAATCATAGGCACTGGGGCTTTGTTTTTTTATAGCGCCCCCTCTCCCGTTCCACACCATCATTTTCTGTAAACAAATCTGTGCACCACGATGCAATTCACTGCATAGTAAATGTACTGTTGTTCTTGCTGTGAGATGTTACCCCACTGTTCCACCAAGGCACCTGCACCTCCACTTAGTTCCCAGACATTTCTGGTGGGAATGTCCCTAGCCCTCACCCTCCGATCCAACAGGTCCCAGGCATTTTATTTTAACTAGCCAATCAAGGCAGGGCCCCCCAGTTACCCAC
>NC_068444.1:26796931-26806931 GCF_023373465.1 Oncorhynchus keta | reverse complement strand
AGTTTCGATGTTCTAAGCTAACAGACCCCTGCCAGACAGAAGCCTTTGAATCCCGGCGTTCCGGACACTTCTGTGGATTTGATGTTTCTCTCGGGATTGCTGTTTCATTGGTTCCTTTAGAAGTCACATATACAGTACAGGCAGGTTATTCCTCCCCCCAGGTCATTGTAAATCAAGCTCAGGCAGGCAGCCACCATACCGACGAATAGTGCTCTAAAATGAACCCTAATCGCCACGGATACTGTAAGTGTTTTTTCCTTTAGGGAACCATTATGCTGTAATACTGTATCCGTAATCTGGCGTTAGACGAGTCATGTCCAATGGCAGACCCAGATCCAGGGCTGCAGTGTCACAGTGTTTTCTATGACCTCCTGTTTGTCAAGCCACATTTTCATGCTGAGCGGACATACAGTATTGCCAAAAAAAACAGGATATTGTGAATATACAGTGCATCCGGAAAGTATTCAGATCCCTTGACTTTTTCCACATTTTGTTACGTTATTATTCCTTATTCTAAAATGGATTAAATAGTTTTCCCCCTCATCAATCTACACACAAACCCCATAATGACAGCGCAAAAAAAATTATATATATTATTTTTAATGTAAATATGAAATACCTCATTCACATAACTATTCAGACCCTTTACTCAGTATTTTGTTGAAGCACCTTTGGCAGCGATTAAAGCTTGGCACAGCTGTATTTGGGGAGTTTCTCCCATTCTTCTCTGCAGATCCTCTGAAGCTCAGTCAGGTTAGATGGGGAGCGTTGCTGCACAGCTATTTTCAGGTCTCTCCAGAGATGTTCGATCGGATTCGCGTCCGGGCTCTGGCTGGGCCGCTCAAGGACATTCAGACACTTATCCCTAAACCACTCCTACATTGTCTTGGTTGTGTGCTTAGGGTTGTTGTCCTGTTGGAAGGTGAACCTTCGCCCCAGTCTGAGGTCCTGAGCAGGTTTTCATCAAGGATCTCTCTGTACTTTGTTCCGTTCGTTTCCCTCGATCTTCATTATTCTCCCAGTCCCTGCAGCTGAAAAACATCCCCACAGCATGATGCTGCCACCACTGTGCTTCACCGTAGGGATGGTGTCAACTTTCCTCCAGACGTGACGATTGGCATTCAGGCCAAAGAGTCCAATCTTGGTTTCATCAGAACAGAGAATCTTGTTTCTCATGGTCTGAGAGTCCTTTAATTACATTTTGGCAAACTCCGAGTGGGCTGTTATGTGTATTTTACAGAGGAGTGGCTTCTGTGTTCTTCGGGACCTTCAATGCTGCCGAAATGTTTTGGTACCCCTCCCAAGATCTGTGCCTCGACACAATCCTGTCTCTGAGCTTTACGGACAATTCCTTCGACCTCATGGCTTGGTTTTTGCTCAGACATGCAAATTCAATTGAATTTACCACAAGTGGACTCCAATCAAGTTATAGAAACATCTCAAGGATGATCAATGGAAACAGAATGCCCTGAACTCAATTTTGAGTCTCATAGTAAAGGGTCTGCATACTTATGTAAATAAGGTATTTCTACTTTAGTTTTTTTATTAGTTAGCAAACATTTTTTTTAAACTTGTTTTTGCATTGCCATTATGGGGCATTGCATGTAGATTGATGAGGGGGAAAAACGATTTGATCAATTTTATAAAAGGGCTGAAAACGCAACAAAATGTGGAAAAAGTCAAGGGGTCTTGGATACTTTCCGAATGCACTGTATAAATAACACTGTTTCATGCCTTGACGACATCTCCGTTAGTGAAGGAAATGCAGCTCCGACTTTGGTGTCAGATAACCTAACTCCTCGGGAGGGGGTGAGACCTGTGAAATACAGCTTATGATTTAGTGTGTGTGTGTGTGTGTGTGTGTGTGTGTGTGTGTGTGTGTGTGTGTGTGTGTGTGTGTGTGTGTGTGTGTGTGTGTGTGTGTGTGTGTGTGTGTGTGTGTGTGTGTGTGTGTGTGTGTGTGTGTGTGTGTATTGAGTGACTAGGATATTAATAATTATACACCATAGAACTTGCTAATCATTGATAATAAGACGTTCTCCCTTTCATCTATTTTGTTCCACATCAAAAGCCATTATAAGTGTCTTTGTTTTGCACCTGTGTGGTCTTAATTACGATGTTAATGGACTTTCTGTTCCTGTAGCTTTCTGTGTGTGTGTGTGTGTTGCAACCTTCACAGTGTTAATTGAAACTCACCCTCCCCTGAGATCAGCTGCCTCAATTAACCTCTCACAGCATTCAGGGATTGGTCAATTATGTCCCCCCCCTCACTTCCCTCTTCCCTCTTCCCTCCTCCTCATCCCCAATTCTTCTCCCTCATCCTGCATGTCAGCAAACACTCACACACTGACCGCAGATAGATACTGTGTGTGCATCCAAAATGGCACCCTTTTCCCGATATAGTGCACTAGTTTTAACCTGTGCCTTCGAAAAGTCTCATCTCACAAGATTACGATATGTCTCTGATGTAATGTTGTTTTGTGGATCGTGTCGTGGGTTATGTTTTGACAGTATTTTGTGTGCATTTGGTGTTGAATATTATTGTGGGAGTGTATTTTGCTTGCAGTCACTCTGGTTAGATCTGTATTTCAGCTCCTTTTTTTTCTCATTACAATGTGACTCTGATCCCGATTGACTTTCAGTGGCAGTCGATTTCATCTCCCCTGCACTCCATGCAGAGAATATACGCTTGATTTGCCTCCAATCGACTCCTATCGAATCAGAGTATGTGTTCTTCTGAGAGAAAACATTAGTTAAGGTCATTTGTTTGGCATTGGCCCAAGCAGTGGTGGCTTTTCTTGTGCTAGAGGGGAGAGAAGAGGAAAGGAGAGGAGAGGAGAAGGGAGAGAAAGGGAGAGGAGAGAGAAAAGGAGAGGAGAGGAGAAGAGAGGAGAGGAGAGGAGAGGAGAGGAGAGGAGAGGAGAGGAGAGGAGAGGAGAGGAGAGGAGAGGAGAGGAGAGGAGAGGAGAGGAGAGGAGAGGAGAGGAGAGGAGAGGAGATCTGAGGTTCCTAGTTAGTATTCTCCCTTGCTGACTCATGTTCTCCCTGTAGTTTCTCTGTAGTGGTGGATTGGCTTGTTATCAGCTGACAGAGCTCACTGCTGCACAGCAAGGACAGACTGATGGAGAGAGCGGGAAAGACTGATAGAGAGGGAGAAAGGGAGACATGCCAGAGAAAAGAGAAGAGAGGAGAAAGCGGCTGCACGTCGCTTGTCATGGTGGGTGGAGATATCTCGGAAAACCTGCCAGAAGTAGTAGGGACGTGTAGATAATGGTGTCTCCTAGTAAGAGATACTACACTAGAGAGAGAGAGAGAGCGAGAAAGAGAGATAGAGAGAGAAGGAGACTTCATAGAGAGGAGTACCTAGTAGCTTTCACCATACTTTGACAATGGCAGGTTCTTCCTCCTTCCTTATTTCAAGGCCCAGGGACATGTACTAGTCTGTGGCGGCCTAAATGCCAGAACTGGACAAGAAACCGGACACTCTTAGCACACAGGGGGACAAACTAGAGGTCGACAGATTTTATGATTTTTCAGCGCCGATACCGATTATTAGAGGACCCCCAAAAAAAGCTGATACCGATTAATTGGCCGATTTTTATTTGATTTATTGATTTATTTGTAATAATGACAATTACAACAATACTAAATTAACACTTTTATTTTAACTTAATATAGTACATCAATAAAATCAATCTCATCTCAAATAAATAATGAAACATGTTCAATTTGGTTTAAATAATGTAAAAACAAAGTGTTGGAGATGAAAGTAAAAGTGCAATATGTGCCATGTAAGAAAGCTAATGTTTAAGTTCCTTGCTCAAAACACGAGAACATATGAAAGCTGGTGGTTCCTTTTAACATGAGTCTTCAATATTCCCAGGTAAGAGGTTTTAGGTTGTTGTTAATATAGGAATTATAGGACTATTTCCCTCTATACCATTTGTATTCCATATACCTTTGACTATTGGATGTTTTTATAGGCACTTTAGTATTGCCAGTGTAACAGTATAGCTTCCGTCCCTCTCCTCGCCGCTACCTGGGCTCGAACCAGGAACACATTGACAACAGCCACCCTCGAAGCATCGTTACCCCTGCAGAGCAAGGGGAATATCTACTCCAAAGCTCAGAGCGAGTCACATTTGAAACGCTATTAGCGCGCTACCCGCTAACTAGCTAGCCATTTTACATCGGTTACACCAGCCTAATCTCGGGAGTTGATAGGCTTGAAGTCATAAACAGCGCAATACTTGAAGCAATGCGAAGAGCTGCTGGCAAAATGCACGAAAGTGCTGTTTGAATGAATGCTTACGAGCCTGCTGGTGCCTACCACCGCTCAGTCAGACTGCTCTATCAAATATCAAATCATAGAGTTAATTATAACATAATAACACACAGAAATACGACCCTTAGGTCATTAATATGGTAGAATCCGGAAACTATAATTTTGAAAACAAAACGTTTATTCTTTCAGTGAAATACAGACCATGCTGGTCATTCATAAATGACCATCATGGTCAAATAACTGTTGCCCTAGAGCACACAAAAAACTATACATACTACCTTAACATCAGCACCGCAGATAACTTCCGCAAAGCTGTGAACGATCTAAGACGCAAGGCAAGAAGGGCCTTCTACGCCATCAAAAGGAACATAAAATTTGACATCCCAATTAAGATCTGGCTAAAAATGCTTGAATCAGTTATACAAAACATTGTCTTTTATGGTTATGAGGTCTGGGGTCCGCTCACCAACCAAAAATTTACAAAATGGGACAAACATCAAATTGAGACTCTGCATGCAGAATTCTCCCACAAATATCCTCTGTGTACAACATCAAACACCAAATAATGCACGAGGAGCAGAATTAGGACGATACCTGGTAAATATCAAAATCCAAAAAAGAGGCGTTACATTATAGAGACACCTAAAAGGAAGCGATTCCCAAATCTTATATAACAAAACCATCACCTACTGTCTCGCCTGCTCCCGCTCTTCCCCCCTGGCGCTTGAGGGCGCCAGGATCCCCAGCATTACGCACTCCTTCCACCATCATTACACCCACCTGCCTTGGCCCGTCACGCGCATCAGTGATTATTGGACTCACCTGGACTCAATCACCTCTGCCATTGTCATTGTGTCGAGGTGTTACCCGTGTGCTAAGGCTGGTCCTGTCTTGTTCCATGTCTGTTCCTTATTAATGTTGGACTCCCCGTACCTGCTTCTCTACTCCAGCATCGGTCCTTACACCAACAGAGAGATGAACCTGGAGAGAAGCAAGCAAGCCAGGACAGCAATACAATTAGACCCAACCAAATCAATATAAAATCTAATCAAATTTTATTGGTCACATACACATATTCAGCAGATGTTTTTGCGGAAAGTGTTCCTTCAGTGGTTCTTCCTTTAAAAGTTGAGGTGTGCTGCAGCACAGCTTATGGAGTGTGACAGAGTTCTATGACACGTTATTTAAGTGTCAGCCATTGTTACCAGAATGATCCAATTCACCACAATCTGCCACCATCTACCACAAACAGTTGCTGCATAAGCTCAAAACTACTGTAGCTCCAACAGTGCAGTAGTATCTAACAATACACACAAATCTAAAAGTAAAAGAATGACATTAAGAAATATATAAATATTAGATTGAGCAATGTCTGAGTGGCCTTGACTAAAATACAGTAGAATAGAATACAGTATATACCTATGAAATGAGTAAAGCAGTAGGTAAACATTATTTAAACATTATTAAAGTGACTAGTGTTACACTAGGTTGCAGGGTTGCATAACCAGGTGGAAGCCGGCTAGTGATGGCTATTTAACAGTCTGATGGCCTTGAGATAGAAACTGCTTTTCAGTCTCTCGGCCCCAGCTTTGATGCACCTGTACTGACCTCGCCTTCTGGATGATAGCGGGTTGAACAGGCCGTGGCTCGGGTGGTTGATGTCCTTGATGATATTTTTGGCCTTCCTGTGACATTGGGTGCTGTTGGTGTCCTGGAGGGCAGGTAGTTTGCCCCCAGTGATCATGAGAAAACATGACTTGACATATTGGAAATAATTAACAAAAAAACTGAGCAAACTATAATGATATTTGGCCCAAAAAAGAGAGTACACAGACCACTGTGTCTGGCCCAAAATTAAGGAAATCTTTGACTTTGTACAGACCTGGCTCTCATGAGAAGACAGACTGAATGTGTGCACACTGCCCACAAAATGAGGTGGAAACTGAGCTGCACTTCCTAAACTCCTGAGAAATGTATGACCATATTAGACACACACATTTCCCTCAGATTACACAGACCCAAAGAATTTGAAAGCAAATACAATTGTGATCAACTTCCATATCTACTGGGTGAAATACCACAGTGTGCCATCACAACAGCAAGATTTGTGAGCTGTTGCCACAAGAAAAGGCAACCGGTGAAGACAATACCATTGTACATACATGTATTTCCCTTTTGTACACGATATATAGCCATCATATGACATTTGAAATGTCTCTATTCTTTTGGAACTTTTATGAGTGTAATGTTTACTGTTAATTTTTATTCAATTTTTTCACATTTTTATGGTCTATTAAGATCTGTTTTCCATGCCAATGAAATTGATTTTAGAGAGAGAGAGAGAGAGAGAGAGAGAGAGAGAGAGAGAGAGAGAGAGAGAGAGAGAGAGAGAGAGAGAGAGAGAGAGAGAGAGAGAGAGAGAGAGAGAGAGAGAGAGAGAGAGAGAGAGAGAGAGAGAGAGAGAGAGAGAGAGAGATATCGTCCACACTACTCTTGAACAACTCCCACAATCTTCTCTGATATGGACCAAACTTTAGCAGGATAACATGAAAGTGTGTGGCCCTCTATCTTGTTGTTCGGGGAAAAGAAACAGATAGATATGCAGCGATTTGTGTAATGTTTTATTTATGTTTAGATCTTTATTTTTCTATCTTCTGCTGTTTGGTGGTTGGATGTTTTGTGTGTGTGTGTTTGTGTGTAGATAGAGAGGTGCAGAGAGCTATCAGGGAGAGTTATTTGAGCGTAATGCCTTGGCAGCAGTGAGTAGAGGGGCCACAACTATCTGGAGGACATCTCTGTGATCTATGAAGGAGAGAGGCGACCGACCTGGGAAGACAATTTTACACTGTCCCACAGTAAAGAGATCCAAGGAGACTGGGCGTGTGTGTGTGTGTGTGTGTGTGTGTGTGTGTGTGTGTGTGTGTGTGTGTGTGTGTGTGTGTGTGTGTGTGTGTGTGTGTGTGTGTGTGTGTGTGTGTGTGTGTGTCGTAGATTAGTCATTAGCTTGCTCTGCTCTGTTGTGACACTCTGAGTCATCAGGAAGAACAGCTATACACAGAAAGACACGATGGATGTGTTCCAAATGGCACCTTATTCCCTATGTAGTGCACTACTTTTGAGCAGATTCCATTGGCCTTGTTTAAAAGTAGTGCATTATGAAGGAATTAGGATGCCATTTGGAAAGCAGCCACAACCAAGAATACACTGACCAAATAACTATATAATAAACTATAGTTTCATGGGACCAAGACTCAACAAGGGGAAAACTAGGGTTTATTGATGTTTCAGCACTTCACTGAGTTCTCACATGTTCCAAAACATTGCATTTGATTGTCCTTATTTGGTCTTAGAGAATTCAGATTACAGGTTTTGCAGCGCCAGCTAAACTGAAGCAGATATTTGTCATTAGTTTAGTCTAGCCATGGTGTGTGTGTGTGTGTGTGTGTGTGTGTGTGTGTGTGTGTGTGTGTGTGTGTGTGTGTGTGTGTGTGTGTGTGTGTGTGTGTGTGTGTGTGTGTGTGTGTGTGTGTGTGTGTGTGTGTGTGGCTAATGGAATGAAAACAGCTTCCATTTCCAAGGTCTTTTTAGCAGTTAAAGCTGCAGTTAAGCAATTTTCCTTGACACATCCCTCAAGATAACAACAGATTGCAGAAAACTCATCCTATCTAACTTTCTTTTGATCAGGGTTATCACGAGGAAAACACTGTTAATGTGTACATCTGACAGGCAAACATAGTGTGATCTGAATGTATTGTACTGTATATAAAACAAAGTGTTGAAATGTTCTTACTCTGGCCCCCTGAGTGGTGCAGCAGTCTAAGGCACTGTGCGACTGGAAGACCCATGAGGTGGCGCACAATTGGCCCAGTGTCGTCCGGGTTAGAGGAGGGTTTGGCCGGCTGGGATGTCCTTGTCCCATCGCACTCTAGCGACTCCGGGCACGTGCACACTGACACGGTCGCCAGGTGTACGGGGTTTCCTCCGACACATTTGTGCTGCTGGCTTCTGGGTTTAGCAGAGCAGTGTGTCAAGAAGCAGTGCGACTTGGCAGGGTTGTTTTTCGGAGAACGCGCGGCTCTCGACCTTTACCTCTCCCAAGTCCATACGGGAGTTGCAGCGATGAGACAAGACTGCACCTACCAATTGGATATCACGAAAAACAATGGGTAAAAAGTAACCAAAAAAGAATAATGTTTTATCCTATTTTCTCTCTCTCTCTTTCCGGTGCTGTCTCCCTCTTCTCCTCACGTGGATCCGTTAACAGGTACAGTAATCAAAGATTGTTTTCTCAACCTTAAGAGTTTTTAGCAGCCTCATAAATAATGTAATGTACAAGATGTAAGTGTTTAAGCTTGATATAGGACATTTATGAAGTTGTTTCATAATAGATCATTTAAATGAGTTTTAATACATGTTCCTCCAATTATTTAAGCAAAATCTAAGCAATTTAATCCAAGCAATATTTCAAGGCCACCCACACACACGCACGTTTGTGCACACACGCACACACACACACACACACACGCGCACACACACACACACACACACATGCATATATGCATAAGAGGAAAGTGGACGATGAATGATGAGTGTTAATGAAGTCCTATTTAACGATTATAGCGAGGTGCTTAATGAGAAACTCATGCAAAGAACAGGCTTTTGTCCCTTACCTCCTTCTCACTTTCAGTCCCACTCTCTCTGTCTCTTGTGGTATGATGGAGCTGTAGAGGTTTTCACCCACACACAGTGGGTCCCACACACACACACACACTCTTGCTCACATGCACACACCTACGCACACACACATGCGCATGAAAACAGACACACACACACACACACAAACGTGCGTTCTTTCCTCTGCTTCTTGACCTGTATGAACAGAGACATATGACTGCAGTAGAAGCAGTCAACCCAGCTCAGAATCAGAATTTGTCAGTGTAATTGAAAAGGCCTTTATTCCTTCACTCTCTTCTCCTTTCTACATGGAGAAGTCAATCAAACTCGCTGATATATGTATTTTTACCAAGTCAGAATTTGTGACTTGTGGGAAATAGGTGTTGAATTTCCACATAAAGTAGGTGAGCGGCGTGTGGGATAGACTGTAATATACACGCCAAGCAATCTTGTACAAGTCCCCCAAAACATATGCAAGGCGTTCATGTGTGGAAGACTGGCTGTCTATGAGGAAGTGTCTGTGTCTCAGCTCTCAAGTGACTCGTCTGTGTGGAAAATGTCTGGCTGTCTTAGTGTCCTGATCTAAGGTGTCTTGTCGTGTTTGTCTAACGGAGGTTCTTGTGGCTTTGTGTGCGTGTGCATGTGCGCGTGCGTGCGTGCGAGCGTGTGTGTGTGTGTGTGTGTGTGCTTGGATGTGTGATTCCTGTAGACTATTGACCTAGGCCAAAAGGTCTCTTGTCAAAAGTAGTGCACTATATAGGGAATAGAGTGCCATTTGGAGCGCACTCTGAGGTCAAAGTTCAAAACAGGAACACTGCCTGTCTCAGTCCAGGTTCATGTTCCAAATCCTCTTCTACCACTGAAGCCACATGCAAACAACAATGATGGAGAGTGAGAAGGGGGGGCCTGCTTGTGTCAGGACAGGCATTACTGTAGTGTGATCTCTCCCTGCCTGACCCAGTGTGCTATATGGCATCCTACAGAGAGTGACCCAGTGTGCTACATGGCATCCTACAGACACTGACCCAGTGTGCTATATGG